>NC_133124.1:198193831-198493831 GCF_048418815.1 Hemitrygon akajei
GTAACTGTGAGAAAGGGCATGCCCTGTGTGCTGGAGGTCCTTAATAATGGACGCCGCCTTTCTGAGATACTGCTCCCTGAAGATGTCTTGGGCACTTTATAAGCTAGTACCCAGGATGGAACTGAGGAGATTTTCAACTTTCTGCAGCATCTTTTGGTCCTGCGCAGTAGCCCCTCCATACCAGACAGTGATGCAGCTTGTCAGAATGCTCTCCACGGTACAGCTATAGAAGATTTTGACTGTATTTGTACACATGACAAATCTCTTCAAACTCCTAATAAAGTATAGCCATAGCCACGCCTTCTTATAACTGCATCAAAAGGTTGGGATCTGGTTAGTTCCTCAGAGACCTTGAGACCCAGGAACTTGAAACTGCTCACTCTACCCACTTCTGAAACCTCTGTGAGTATTGGTATGTGTTCCTTCGTGTTACCCTTCCGAAATTCCATAATCAGCTCTTTCGTCTTACTGACAACTTAATTTTTCCAAATATCCCTTGTTGAATTTACTGAACTTACTTTGGCTTCATTAAAGATAAAGTGCGGACTCTGAAGTGTTCCTGTTCTTTCAAAGTAATTCATTTCCAGCCTTTTTGTCTAAGCCTTTAACTTGTTCAATTGGCATCCACAGGCATCGAATATTGTTTTATACTATATTCCTGCAGTTGAGCTATTTCAATTTCATGAAATATACAAACCTGGAATGAAATTTGGACTCAGCCATGACAATTTTGAATTTACGAAAGATTTGTTGAAACCCATCTGATTCACTCTTGTCCAAAGTGCAGCATCCTCATCTGTTCGTGTCGAAAACCAACTCATGTTTCTTTTTGCCACAGTGGAATGTACCTTTCAGTGCAATAACCGATAAGGTTGTTATACAAAATAATACCTTTGCCACAATGTTGAAGATACATCTCACTAAGGAATATGTTGTGCAGTTCTCTGAGGACAAATATCTCATTGCCAGGATCTCATTGGAGAGAGACCTCAGAGCGGTGCCAGAAGCTGAAGACTTTTTCATGGCCTTCGCAATCAGGAGCACACAATTTCAGGCCATTGTACTTCCACTTCTGTTTGCTAGAATGGCGTATGTGTACTCAGCCTCTTCCACTGCCAAGGTGAGAGCAAATTCAGACTGGAAGACCAACATCTCCACTGCCCAGGTAGTCTACAAATGGACGGCAAGAAAATTGAATTTTCTGTTTCAGGTAACCGTATCTCACTTCCTTTCCATCTGGACTACTCAGTTCATCGTACACACCACAAACCCATTATCACACAGATTATTTCCCTTTATCTGCCCATCACCTACATGTCCCCGTTCCTCATGTCCCATGTTCACATTTATACAGCCCAACTTCCTTACGCAGTACTCCTTAAATGTCGGATTGTACACAAAACTCAGAGTAAGTACGTTGGAATTCACAAGTTACGTTTAGCGTTGTTAAATATACCAAAACAAACAGTAATATCTAAGTTTATTCTCAATTTCGTATTATGAGTGAATAGTTTTAGAGTTATTGTGTTGCCTTTAAGGCATTTGTTTAGTTTATTATATTTTCGCTTTAGTAATTCGTTTGTAATCGTTTTCTAGTTAAAGTTAAGGTTATTTAAAGTAAATTCGTTGCCTGTGATATATCGCGGCATGCGATGACGTCACACCCGGTTTCGCTGCGTCTGTGGGAAAATACAGGTTTGGAGAAACGCGAACGAAAGGGCTTATGTGTGCAGGATCACCGCGAGGAAAGTTTTCTTTCTACGCACTAGAAACATCAGAGAAGCAACGCAAAAGTTCAAGAGATAATCGATATGTTGAAGTAAAAATGTTAATGCTGATTCTGTTAAAAGTAATGGCGGTTGATAAAGTTTATGTTCTTTGTTATTTACAGAAGTTGCGGATAGATTGTGTTGATGTATTTAAAGCCAGTCGATGGCGTAGGTAGATTCTGACAGTATGTTGCACTTTAATGTAATATAGTTGCTGTAGTTTTACTTTTGCAAGTATTAATGAAGTAAATGCGATGCCAAGAAGGTAACAAATATTGTATATATGTTGTATTGTTTTATCAACAGTTTTCACCATACGTTAATGTGGAAGAGTGAACAGTAAACGGTTAATCTTACAGGAAGCAAAATTGAAAAAGGAAGCGGATGCCAGAGAAGCCGAAAACCAGTTGGAAAAGGTAAGGATACAGTCAGATTTAGAAGTGCTGACGCTACACCGAGAAGCCGAAGCTGCCAGGGTGGAAGCAGAGGTATTAGAAAGTGCTGAAGAAATGCATGTTCTGGCTGCCGTAAAATCTGCTTCAGAAAGGATCAGATTGGAACGCACAAGCGACTATGTCCGATCTCAAATGGACTTGAAGACTTGTTCTCCTCTCCATACTTATATGCCAATGTCCCACCTCATGAGGAGTCTCAGAGAGGCCCAACTGCATCACATCCATCTGAGGAAGACAATTTACCCTTGCAACTCCGCGACGAATTCAAGAAAGAAAGGGCTGATGACAAATACTTCTCGACACTAAACTTACCAGATTTGGCGGGAAGAGAGGCAAAGGCTGAATTCAGAACAGCAAATTCCATAACAAATGTACACCCTCAGTCATACACCCGCCGAAATATTCCCCCAGCCAGCATGCCACTTGCAGTTGAACTCATGGCACAGCATTTAGCACGACGAGATCTCGTCACTTCAGGACTATACCAGTTTGGCGATAAAGCTGAAAATTACCGTGCATGGTACTCCTCATTCGCCAACGCTATCCACGGAGTCCAGCTCGGAGCAACCCAAGAGTTGGATCTTATGACGAAATGGCTGGGAAAAGAATCATGCGAACAGGTGAGACGCATACGTTCAGTGTACATCAACAACCCCAAACTAGCTTTACGCAAAGCATGGGAGAGATTTCGGGAGTGCTATGCGGCACCTGAAATTATTGAAACGGCACTACTTCGACGCCTGGAAAATTTTCCTAAGGTGTCAGCCAAGGACCACACTAAGTTAAGAGATCTCGGAGATCTACTTTTGGAGATTCAAGGCTCCAAAGAAGATGGCTATTTAACTGGTCTGTCATACCTAGATACTTCATACGGGATTAGACCAATCGTGAACAAACTTCCATTTGGACTGCAGGAAAGGTGGGTGCCTGTTGGCTCAATGAAGAGAACGATGGTCGATTTCCTCCCTTTGAGTATTTCACTAGGTTTGTGTGCAAGGAGGCGAAGAAGCGAAACGACCCCAGCTTCATGAGTCAAGGTAGCAGTACAATTTACACCAAGCCAATTAAATCCACTTCGAATAATTTTAACATCAATAACCGTGTCTCAGTGCGTAAAACTGAAGTCTTTACAACTAACGATGACCCTAGCAATAATTGACCATTGCACAGCAAACCCCACCCCCTCGAAAATGCAGAACGTTTAGGAAAAAACCATTTGAAGAAAGGATGGCCCTTCTCAAGGAGAAAAAAATGTTTTAAATCTTGTTCCTCTACCTCTCACCTTGCTGGAGAGTGTACGATCTCCGTGAAATGCCCGGAATGTAATAGCACCAATCACGATGGGGCCATGCATCTCGGCCCGTTACTGCAAACCGACAAAGCTCCTTCACCCTCACAACAGGACGGCGGGGAGTGAGAGGCTCACTCCAGGAAAACTGTTGTCAGCTCGAGCTGCACAGAAGTCTGGGGTCAAGGTCAGTCAAACCGTTCTTGCTCAAAGATCTGCCTCACTAAGGTGTACCCTAAGGGAGCCAAAGAAAAGGCCATCAAAGCCTACGTAATTCTGGACGACCAGAGCAATCGCTCACTAGTCAGACCAGAGTTCATTGACGTTTTCAACATTGAGAGTAATCAGTTCCCATACTACCTTAGAACTTCCTCAGGCAGCGTGGAAACATAGTGAAGGAAGGCAGAAGGCTTCCAGCTCGAGTCCCTGGATGGTAAAGTTGTCATCTGTCTCCCTCCACTCTTAGAGTGCAATGAAATTTTGAATAACCGCACTGAGGTCCCGACGCCAAGCACAGTGCTACACCAGCCACATCCCCACCACATTGCCAAGCACATCCCAAAACTGGTTCCATAAACAGAAATACTCCTGCTATTAGGAAGAGATGTTCTCCAGGTGCAAAAGGTTAGGTAGCAGGTCAGTGGACCACACGACGCCCCCTTTGCCCAAAGCCTGGATCTGGGCTGGGTGGTGATAGGAGAGGTGTGCCTTGGCAATGTACACAAACTGACAGTTAAAACATTGAAGACCAATGTACTAGAGAGTGGCCGCTATTCAATTTTTCAACCCTGAACAAGTTTCATGTGTATCAAGGAAGCACGACAAGGCTTTAACAAATGTAAAGTAACCGACAACACGCTGGGACAGTCATTCTTCGCTCAAACTGAGCATGATAAAAAACTTATTCCATCAGCACAAGACGCAGACTTCTTAAAAATAATGGACACCAAGGTCTTCAGAGACGAAGCAAATAATCGGGTCGCCCCACTACCTTTCAGAGAAACACGCCAACGACTGCCAAACAGCAAAGAGCAGGCAGTCAAGCGGTTCACGTCCTTGCAAAAAACCCTGAAAAGGAAACCTGAGATGCAGCAACAATACATAGCATTTATGGAGAAGATCTTCGCTAATGGACATGCTGAAGTTGCACCGCCACTGAGAGAAGGCGAGGAGTGCTGATACCTCCCAACGTTTGGGGTTTACCACCCACAAAAGCCCAATCAGATCAGGGTGGCCTTTGACTCCAGTGCTCAGTGCGCTGGTATCTCTCTTAATGACATTCTCCTTACAGGCCCCGACCTTAACAATACCTTTCTCGGGGTCCTGCTGCATTTCCAGAAGGAGAAGGTCGCAATCTTAGCGGACATCCATTAGATTTCCATTGCTTCTTAGTACAGGAGGACCATCGCAATTTCCTCCGTTTTTTATGGTACAAGGACAATGCCATTAACAAGGAAGTCATTGAGTACCGGATGAAAGTACGTTTTCGGCAATAGTCCATCACCTGCCGTGGCCATCTATGGGCTGCGAAGAGCCATCAGAGAGGGCGCACAGGAGCACGGCGATGACACCGTTAGGTTTGTAGAAAGGCACTTCTATGTCGACGACGGCTTGATATCGCTACAGAAAGAAGACGAAGCAATCGATCTGCTCCGACTTACATAAGCCTCACTCGCTGAGTCAAACCTCCGCTTGCATAAGTTCGCATCAAACTGTCAGGCAGTAATGGAGGCCTTTCCACACAATGACTGTGCTCCGGCAATCAAAGACCTAGATTTAGATGGAGAAACCATACCCACACAAAGGAGTTTGGGTCTCCTTTGGGAGATTACGACTGACGCATTCACGTTCTCCGTGCCGACCGTGATCAAGCCTTTTACCCGCCGTGGAGTTCTCTCCACTGTCAACAGTGTTTTCGATCCTTTGGGTCTACTGGCGCCAGTTACGATCCACGGAAGAGTCCTTCTCAGAGAACTTAGCTCTGAGCTCTCCGACTGGGATACTCCCCAAGCAGAAGACAAGCTAAGCAAATGGGAGGCTTGGAGAGATTCACTTCAAGATCTAAAACAGCTTCATATCCGACGTAGGTACACTGCGACCTCGCCCGTCGAGGCAGCGCACAGAGAATTGTGTGTTTTTTCGGATGCGTCTACCAAGGCTATCGGTGCTGTGGCTTACTTGAAAGTAGTCGGGAAGGATGGTCAAGTTGAAGTAGGATTTGTAACTGGTAAGGCGAAGCTCACTCCTCAGTCCGAGCCGACAAATCCAAGGCTTGAACTGTGCGTAACTGTCATAGCTGTGGAAATTGCGGATCTAATCCAGGACGACCTAGACCTGCAGCTGGACGATATCAAGTTCTACACAGATAGCAAAGTAGTGCTTGGTTATATTTATAATGAATCAAAACGTTTCTATGTGTAGGTTCATAATAGAGTTCAACGTATCCGCCTGTCATCAAAGCCTGGACAATGGCATTAGGTACGTACCGAGGATAAACCTGCAGACCATGCATCGAGATCCTTACCTGCATCCCGCCTGGCGCAGACATCCTGGTTCACCGGACCCCTCTTTGTGTATCAGCCGCCAACAGAATAAACTCAAATGAGCGAGACATTTGAGCTGATCGAACCTGAGAGAGACTCGGAAATTCGGCGGCAAATACAAACAGGAGTCACCTACCTCGAAGAATCAATACGTACTAACGAACGCTTTCAGCGGTTCTCCACTTTGGATTCTTTAGTGAGAGGACTAGCGTTCCTCATTCACGTGGCCAGATCCCACATACACTCATCCCGAAATAGTAAATGCAAGGGATGGCACAAATGTAACTTACCTCGCACTGCGGACGAATTGGCCCAGGCAAAGGACATCATCTTTAAAGCAGCTCAAAGAGCAGCTTTTGCAAGGGAATTTTCGGCTCTCCAAGCTAATAAACCAATACCAAAGGACAGCCCTTTGAGGGAATTCAACCCGATCCTGAAGAACGATATCATTTGCATTGGAGGCCGGTTAATACACTCCCACCTTACAGCTGCATAATAGAGCCCAGTAATCCTGCCCAAAGACAGCCATATGTCCTTACTGCTCACTCGCCATCACCATGAACAGGTAAGGCATCAGCGCCGTCACCTGACGGAAGGAGCAATAAGGGCAGCGGGACTGTGGATCTTGGGAGGGAAAACACTGAACAATTCAGTACTCCACAAATGTGTAACCTGCAGGAAACTGCGAGGCAAGTTGGAAGCTCAACGTATGGCTGACCTCCCACCAGAATGCCTTGAAGCCTGCCCTCCTTTTACGTATTTGTAGCTCGATGTATTTGGTCCCTGGACTATCACTGCTTGACGCACCAGAGGAGGACAAGCTGAGAACAAGCGGTGGGCCGTCATGTTGAGCTGCATGAGTTCAAGAGCGGTACACATTGAGGTCATCGAATCTTCGGATACATCCAGCTGCATTAACGCTCTCAGGCGTTTCTTTGCGCTAAGTGGCCCTGCAAAACAGTTAAGGTCTGATTGCGGCACGAACTTTGATGGAGCGTCCAAGGAGCTGGGGATGGACAAAACGGTGCAAAGGTACCTCCGTCAGCAGGTATGCAACTGGGAGTTCAACACACCACACGCCTCTCACATGGGAGGCGCAAGGAAGCGGATGATTTGTACCGCCAGAAGAATTCTTGATTCAATGTTACTGTAGCAACGCACCCGACTGACCCACGAGGTACTGTGCACACTAATGGCAGAGGTCACAGCCATTATAAATGCACGACCACTCCTACCTGTGTCTTCTGACCCGGAAAACCCCTTCATACTCTCGCCATCAATGCTCCTTACGCAGGAGGCAGAAGCTCCCCCTCCACCTGGGGACTTCTCTGATAAAGATTTGTACACAAAGCAATGCCGACAGGTTCAGGCTCTTCCAAATCGGTTCTGGTCTCCTTGGAGACATGAATATCTACCTTTGTTGCAACACAGACAAAAGTGGACAGAACCTCGCAGGAATCTTCAAGTTGGAGATTTAGTCCTGCTCAGGGACAAGCAAATCGCCCGCAACTGCTGGCTAATGGCCAGAATCACTGCCACATTCCCTAGCAGGGATGGACATGTCAGGAAGGTTGAGTTGAAAACTTCTGACCAAGGTGATGTGAAAACTTACCAAAGGCCAGTTGCAGAAGTCACTCTACTTCTACCTAAGGACTGATTTAGAGACTGAAGTTTTGTGTTGTTCATAGTGACCTTACGAAGGTCAGGCGGGGAGTGTGTTGCCTTTAAGACATTTGTTTAGTTTATTATATTTTCGCTTTAGTAATTCGTTTGTAATCGTTTTCTAGTTAAACTTAAGGTTGTTTAAAGTAAATTCGTTGTCTCTGATGTATCGCGGCATGCGATGACGTCACACCCGGTTTCGCCGCGGCTGTGGGAAAATACCGGATTGGAGAAACGGGAAGGAGGGGGCTTATTTGTGCAGGATCAACGCGAGCAAAGTTTTCTTTCTACGCACTAGAAACATCAGAGAAGCAACGCCGTAAGTTCATGAGATAATCGATATGTTGAAGTAAAAACGTTAACGCTGATTCTGTTAAAAGTAATGACGGTTGATAAAGTTTATGTTCTTTGTTATTTAAAGAAGTTGTGGATAGTTTGTGTAGATGTATTTCAAGCCAGTCGATGGCGTAGGTAGATTCTGACTGTATGTTGCACTTTAATATAATGTAATTGTTGTAGTTTTACTTTTGCAAGTATTAATGATGCAAATGTTATGCCAAAAAGGAAACAAATACTGTACATATTTTGTATTGTTTTATCAACAGTTTTCACCATACGTTAATGTGGAAGAGTGAACAGTAAACGGTTAATCTTACTGGGATCGCCCCATTGACTGGTTTATGCTTGGTTTTCAGAGTTTTTTACACCTGTGCGAGAACACTACAGTTATATACAAATATTCGATTCCTTTTATTAATAACAAAATGTTAACAAGAATAACTATTTCATTAAGTGCTTTATCTCATTCCCAGCTCTACGTATGGCTCTGCAGGAGCTTATTTCTTCATCTCGGGAACTGGAGCTTGATTCCAAATCAATTAAGGATAGTATCACAAAAAGCACAACTATTTGCATATGAATTATATCATTAATATCATCCATAAAATTCCAAAATTGTCTACAAAACAAACAGTCACGTGGCATCTTTCTTTAGTTGATCCTTGTGTTGTTAACAGTGTCTATATCACACATATTTTGGTGTAGACGCGTTAGTATTTGGTCATGATCTGTGACGGGGACGTGGCAGGATAACAAACCCAAGTGCAGGACTCCGACGCAGAGGCAGGATCAGGAGGCAGAATCACCGTAGCGAGTGTAAAATGAGGATCAGGCTGGGTCAGGACCGGGGAGATTTGGTTTACGAAGAGATACAGGGCCGAAGATTTGGAGCAAGATTCCTCTCTCTCTGAGAGTCGACCAACAATCTGGCAAGGGCTGAATGGAGCTGTCGGAGTTTTATCCTCTGGTGGCTAATGGAAAACAGGTGCTGGTGATTGCGATGAGTTGGCTAATATTGGGAATCAAGTGTGGGGTTTAAGGAACAATTAGGGAGGAAAGGGAAAAGGTGGGAAATGCCAGCCAGGACCATGACAGTACCCCCTCCTCAAGGGGAGCCTCCCGGCGACTTTCCCAGCTTGTCGGGATGGTCTCCATAAAAGTCCTGGATGAGGGAAGGGTCCAATATAAAGGAGCGGGGAACCCAGGAACGCTCCTCTGGACCATACCCTTCCCAATCCACCAAGTACTGGAACCCTCTGCCCCTTCGGCGCAGATCCAATAGCCGTTGGACGGTGTAAGCTGGATGGTTGTCAATGATTCAGGTTGGTGGGGGAGTATCGGGCGGTTGACACAAAGGTTTGACCGAGACTAGTTTAATTTGGGAAACATGGAAGGTAGCGTGGATGCGTAGGGAACTTGGTATCTTCAGTCGGACCGCCGTAGGATTGATAATCCATTCGACCCTGAACGGTCCTAGGAAGCGAGGAGCGAGTTTTCTATGCTCATTCTTGAGTGAATGTCTTTAGAGGACAGCCGTACCAGGTTGGCACTCCGTTGCCGGGTTCCGGTGTCGGTCGGCTGTCTCCTTGTCGCGATCTGCTGACCGGACTAGGGCCGCAGGTGTCTTCTCCCAAATCCTGCGGCACTGATCGATATGATCGCGGAGGGATGGTACTGCTATCCCTGCTTCTTGTGCGGGAAACAACGGAGGCTGGTACCCCAGCGAGCACTCGAGCGGGGATTTTCCTACGGCTGAACTCACAGGGAGTTGTGGGCGTACTCGACCCACGGGAGTTGATCGCTCCAGGCGTCCGCGTTGCTTTCGGTTACGCAACGCAATGTTGCTTCCAGGTCTTGGTTAATCCACTCCGTCTGTCCATTTGTCTGGGGGTGGAAGCCGGATGATAGGCTGACTGATGCACCCAAAGCGGGCAAAATGCTCTCCACACCTTGGAGACGAACTGGGGACCTCGGTCCGAGACGATGTCGACGGGGATTCCGTGAAGACGGAAGACAAGGCGGACAAGGAGGTCAGCGTTCTCTTGGGCCGAGGGGAGTTTCGGTAGGCCTACAAAATGAACAGCCTTCAAAACTCTGTCTACCACGGTGAGAATGGTCGTATTTCCGCGGGATTTGGGCAGACCTGTGACGACGTACAGGGTGATGTGCCACCATGGGCGGCCAGGAAGAGGCAGAGGGTGAAGCAATCCCGGAGGCGGCCGATGAGAGGCCTTCCCCCGGACACAAGTAGGACATGCCCCGACGTTGGAGCGGATGTCTGCCTCCATGGAGGGCCACCAAAAATGTCTTCTCCGGAGTGCCAGAGTTCGATTACTTCAGGGGTGGCAGGCAAATCGAGACGCATGCTCTCACTGGAGGACCTGAGATTGGTGGAGGTCGGGCACATAGTGGCGGATGCTGGGTCCCTTACCTGGGTCCAGGTCTTCCCGTTGGGCTTCTTCTACCATGGACTCGATCTCCCAGGTGAGGGAGGCCACCACGCAGGACAGGGGAATGATCTTTTCTGGACTGGAGGTGTCCTCCCTGGAGACATAGTGGCGGGAGAGCGCGTCCGGCTTTCCGTTCTTGGACCCTGGGAGGTAAGTGATGGTAAACTTGAATCGCCCAAAGAATAATGCCCAACGGGCATGACGGGATTCAGGCGCTTGGCGGTCTGAATATACTCAAGGTTTTTGTGATCTGTCCAGACGACAAATTCTCTGCCCCCTCCAGCCAGTACCTCCACCCTTCCAACGCCAGTTTGACCGCCAATAGCTCTCGATTTCCCACGTCATAATTCCGTTCCGCAGGGGACAATCGGCGGGAAAAGAAGGCACAGAGGTGAACCTTTCCGTCCGTACACGACCGTTGGCACAGATCTGCTCCAACCCCGGAATCCGAAGCGTCCACCTCCACGATAAATTATCGGGACTGATCCGGATGGATCAGGATGGGGGCGGTGGTAAAGCGTCACTTTAAGTTACTGAATGCTGCTTCCGCTTCGGTGTCCCAAGAAAAGGGTACGGAGGAAAAAGTAAGCCGGTGAGCGAGGCTGCCACCCGACTGTAGTCCCTGATAAAACGGCGGTAGAATTTCGCGAATCCCAGGAACCGCTGGAGTTGCTTGTGGGTCGTGGGCCTAGGCCATTCCTCCACTGCACGTATCTTCTCGGGGTCCGCTCTCACCTGCCCGCCTTCGATGATTTATCCTAGGAAGCTGACCGAAGGGACATGAAACTCACATTTCTCTGCCTTCACAAACAGTTGGTTTTCCCACAGCCTCTGAAGGACTCTACGGACATGGCTAACATGTTCTTGCAGGCTATGGGAAAAGATCAGAATGTCGTCTCGATAGACCAATACGAAACTGTTCATGAAGTCCCTTAATACATCGTTGATGAAGCCCTGGAAAACGGCGGGAGCTTTAGTAAGGCCAAACGGCATTACGAGATATTCAAAATGGCCCAGAAGGGTGTTAAAGGCTGTCTTCCACTCATCCCCTCCCCGTATCCTAACGGGGTGGTGGGCATTCCATATGTTCAGCTTGGAAAAGATGGTCATTCCGTGTAAGGGGTCGAAGGCTTCACTAATAAGAAGTAGTGAGTACTTATTCTTAATAGTTATATTGTTCAAGCCTCGATAATCGATGCAGGGGCAAAGCGATCCATCTTTCTTTTCCAAAAAGAAGAACCCAGTGGTCACAGGGGAGGAAGAAGGCCTGATGAGGCCCGCTGCGAGGGACTCGCCCACGTATATCACCATGGCCTCCCTCTCAGTTAGCGATAAATTATAGATGCGACTGGTGGGTAGCGGGAACCCAGCAAGAAGGTCGATGGCACAGTCATTATGGAGGTGCGGAGGGAGGGCCAGTGCTCGTTGTTTGCTGAACACTTCTCCCAGGTCGTGGTATTCAGCAGGTACCCTGGAGAGGTCAAGGTCTTCGGAGACCGGCGGGGTCGCCGGAGCCTCACTGGGAGGTGGTGTCGAACGCAGACAGTGGACGTGGCATGCCGGACTCGTCTGGCTATCCTCCCGGCGGTCCAGTTGATCGGGGGTCTGTGCTGGGTCATCCATGGGTACACTAGGACTACCGGGGCTTGGGGTGGCTGAATGAGGCTGAATCGTACTTCCTCCCGATGATTGCCGGAAAGAATCAAAGTCAGGGGCAGCATACATTGGGTCACCCGAGCAAGCAGTCCCCCGTCCAGGGACCTGGCCTCCAGGGGACTGGTCAACGGCGCCCGCGGTATTCCCGCCTGCGTGGCAATCTCCTCGTCTGGCAAGTTGCCGTCCGCACCGGAATCCACCAGATCGTATTGGGACAGGGACTGCAGCTGCTATTTCACGGTTGCCGGGATCTGAATCCGTGTCTGAGATGCTGAAGGGAGCATCATTCGGCTTACCAGGGCTCCCTCTCTCATTGGTGAGCCCTCCCTTTTGGCCGCTGAGGGCAGGTATCCCGGAAGTGGCCTGGATGGCCGCAATAGTAATCGGCCCTTGCCGGGGAGAGCCGGTTCCGTCCAGCTGCATTGCTTCTTCTTCCAGGACGATGTAGACAGATGGACCAGGAAGAGCAGTTGGAACAGGAACGAAACTGGGGGGAGCCAAGGAAGGCGAATTAGTGGAAGTTGAGGAAACGGGGCGTGGATTTATCCGAGGAGCTGGGTGACTCGTCCTTTCCCTCCGACGCTCCCGCAACCTGTCGTCCAGCCTGGTCGCTAAAGAGATTAGCGCGTCCAGGCTGTCCGTGTCATCTTTCGCTGCCAGTTCGTCCTTAATCTTTTCTGCGAGA
This sequence comes from Hemitrygon akajei, assembly GCF_048418815.1. Taxonomy (NCBI): domain Eukaryota; kingdom Metazoa; phylum Chordata; class Chondrichthyes; order Myliobatiformes; family Dasyatidae; genus Hemitrygon; species Hemitrygon akajei. The sequence continues at coordinate 198,206,679 of NC_133124.1, forward strand.
CCCTATCGGAACACCTCCCGTAGGGCTTCGTCGTTCCATCCTGAGTCGGCTGCTGGGGTGCGGAATTCGATGGCATATTTAGTCACACTACGTGGACCCTGACTCAGGGTCAGCAAGCGTCTGGCGGCGTCTGTTCCGCGAAGGGGCTGTTCGAAAACGTTGTCTGGTCCATGTCTGGACCAACGATAACGCCATACAAGCTGAATGGCATTACCTGCACAATATTCATTTCCTTCGTTCCGTTCATGCACATAATTCTTTCCAATTGATTGATGGGTATATGCACTTCACCTTTCCTCAACAACACATTCTGGTGGCATTTTGTAGTCACCTTGTAAATTCTGTGCAATCTAGTGTACTAATTATCTTTACCTCATTTATCTGAGTTAAACTTTCTTCATCTCATTTTAGTCCAACTGTTTCTTAGTCCTTGTCATTTCCCTTTGAATCCTACTCCGCCTAAGCCATCAAGAATAGGACATGGTACTCCAATTATGGACTGCTCAAATTTTTATACTGCCACAAAATTACTTCCCAATAGTCATACTCATTACCCCGTATGATGTCGGAAAGCACACTGCTCATGCGTTGTTACAAATCTTCTTGTACTACATTTTATGTCCAAGAAATAAAGCACAGAGCACGACTATTACTACAATGGATTCTACTGTAGCATACCGGTAAGGGAGTCATTATTACAGTTTGATTCGGAGTTTAATCCCGACATATTCTGGACAGAGTCTCGGTACATCCTCCCCTTGAAATGCGTGGGTATTCTCCGGATGCTGCGCTTTTCTCCCACAGCCCAAAGACATATCAGCTTGTTTAATTGGACATTGGAAGTTGTTCCCTGAATAGGTTTAGTTTTAAATCGGGTTATACCGGTTTACTGGTGGTGCGTCTCGACGAGCCGGGGGGTGGGTGTTTATTCCGAGCCGTATCTCTAAACAACTACTCGTGTTGGAACGAAATGCAGAATTGAATTGCTCTTAATGCCAGTGATTTAGTGGCATACGCCCTCACAGAAGAACGGCAGGAATGTTCCAAAACATATTACTTTTTGTTATCATAAAATACTATGCATGTACTTTAAGGAAAGGCAGCACAATTACTTTAGATTTTTTTCAGATTTTTTTCAGTTTATTATTTAGATTTCAGTACCTGACAACAATCAATAACAGAGTTACTTAAGGTGAAAAGAAGTCCAAAATATACAGAATTCTCTGTGGATGCTTATGGACAATAACCGTTCAAAAACAATATCTATGACGGTAATAATGCCAAATTAAATTAACTCCATGTTGTTGTTTGGTCTTTCCCCCTCGATTCCAGTTTTTGTTTTTGCATATTCCTGTCCAAAAGCTTCTTAAACCGTCAGATGGTACCTGCTTCCAGATCCTCCTCTGGCAGTGTGTTGAAGGCATCTGCCACTTCCTGTATGAAACAAAACATATCACACACATCTTTTTAAAATTCCAGACTCCTCCCCCATCGCACAACCAACTCCACCATCACCAAATTAAGTGCCACCACGACCTTGAACTAATGCCTTTAAATTGATATTTCCACCCAAGGAAAAAGATTCTGCATATATATCTTATCCATGCCGCTTGTGATTATTTCAGAATAATTTTATTGGTAGCATGTGAAACATTCAGTACCTAAGCAATTTGATTCTGGTGTGGTGCTAAGCATAAGACACGGAAAAATACCATAATAGACAAGACAATAGCACCCAACCATGTAGAAGACAATTGTACAAGCATCCATAGACAGCCAACAATTAACAGTATTGTCACATGCTTAATTACCCGCAGTCAACTTAACTAAATTTGAACATATGAACGGACTAAATAATCATCAACAGAAAAAGGAGAGTAGCAGAGACAACTTAACGGATATTGTACGGATACAATTAGGGATTTACACCTGAGGAGGTTTAATTAGAAGCTGGATAACTAGAGGAAGGAAGTGTTGGAGATGACGTATAGACCTGGAGGTGATTGACATGTAGCGTCTCTCTGAACCCAATTTGGTGACTAGGTGGATTCTGTAGTAACTTTTTTCAGCTCCTTTCCTTCGTTCGAGTGAGGGACAGGTCGTTAATGACAGTGGCAGACAGCCACAGATTTTCTCCGACGAGTATTCCACTCTCTGGAATGTAGACTTGGAGAGTAAGGAGGTGGCTGGAAAGCAAACGTTGATAGAGATGGTCAAAGCACTCTCAGTAATGGTTGAGTCCCGGCACCATGGCTTTTCAATTCATCTGGGCCGATGTTAAATCTTCCAAACATTGGGATTTTCCACGCTTTCAGACCACTACCCCGTCGCGTCGAACCGCTCTTGGCCTGGATCCACTCTGGGTCTGGATCCGCTGCCATGTTTCGACCCGATCATACAAAATCAGCCTGGTGCTTAGATAGATCAAGCCTCTGTTTAGGAGGACCGTCCTCCAATCTGCCTCTTCTCTGTTCTGGCTTTGGTCTTCCAAGTTCGACTCGACTTTGCCAAGTATTCACCTCAACCTCGCCCCGACCTTGCCGCACTCTTCAGCCATCGAACCACCCACACTTCCGCTCGCTTTTTCGTTGATAGCGATAATTGTTTTTTCATATATTTTTCACAGAAAAAAGAGTTATTAAGAAAATGTTTCTGGTTGTATTCCTTATATTATTGTTCGCCTGTACGTAGTCGTTGGATTTCAGCAGTGCGAACTCAAACCTTGTTGTCTGAGAATTAACTGTCATAACAATTAGAGCTTTATGTGCACTGAAGAAGCTGTTCTATGTCCACGGAGAATCTTCGATTAACGATTTGTTAATATACTTCTGACCGTCTAACCGAAGAATGCCGAGGTCCTCCTTCACGCTGAGTGCAGTGCAGATTTGAAATTGTCAGTCGATTGAGAATATTTGAAGTATTCGGAAGTCAGCTAACATTCTAAATCAAGTGTAATGTGGTGGATCTGTGAGGACGGTGAAAATGAGGACGTCACGATCAAGGGGCCAATAAGAATTTGACCTGCTGACGTAAGGGTGGATCCTCATGCTATCTGAGTAACATCCTATTTCAGCAGTCAACGTCCAGCTTCAAAGGCTGCATCTACCAGTGCGTAGACAGGAAGAGATATCTTCCGAAACAATCAGGGTGGTAGTGAAGGATCTCACTGAGGGAAATCTCATCAAAAGGGACGTATACTTTCCTGCTCAAGAGCTGCAAGTTGTAGCCGAAGGACATCTATATGATCTGCGGACAGGAGAGCCACCAAAAAGAGGACTGTCAAGAAAGCAAATGCTGCAAAAGTGTCTAACCAAAACGTGTTGGTACCTACGTACAGACAATAGCAAGTGTAGCTGGCACTGATATCGATCGAACAAACGTGACGCGGCCCTCCCCAGTGCAGAGGCCACGTCCGACATCGAGTCAGAAACTGCTCCTACAGAAAAGCCGACCACATCGAAATTCCACCCGCAGCCGAAACACCCCAGTCCACGCCACAGGACGAAAAAGACTCTACGGAGGAGGTAAGGAGAGAGAGGCAGGAATAATGATGGCGACCAGTCAAGACGAAGTTGACTCACAAGACACCATCCAAGAGACTACTGGCTGCCGAAAATAAAAGGAACTGGAAAAAAAGGTCAGACCGTCAGACAAATAGCAGCAAGAACGGAACATCAGAGACAAGAACAGAGGAAGCGTAATGAGGACTGCACAGGGCGGAAGATCATATATATACGAGGAAGGAATTCTGCTGACCAACCGGAGCCTCAGGAAAATGGGCGAAGCAGAGGTGCCAACAGATCCCGGCTCCTAGAATTGGGAGTAGCAAGCGCCCAATCAACACCAATCAACATCAAATCCGCATAAAAATGGAGCAAAACAGAAGCAATCACCCCCTCCAGACACACGCGCGCACACACACACACACACACACACACACACACACATCTGACTCTTCGTCCACCAGCTCCGAGCTTACTTCTTGGCAAGGACTCTCCCACCCCCACCAATGGCCTTTCTCACTACTTCAACACTTCTCTTCATGGAAATCCCGGTCTGGTCTTCTGCCTGCTCTGGATCTCTTTATTGCTAACTGCCGACTCGACATCAACCGTCTCGACTTCACCACACCTTGTTCCAATTCCAACCTCACTCCTTCCGAACGCTCTGCTCCCCATTCCCTCCGCACTAATCCTAACCTTACCATAAAACCCGCTGATAAGGAGAGCGCTGTCGCAGTCTGGCGCACTGACCTCTAACTTGCCGAGGCACAACAACAACTCGCTGATACTGCCTCTTACTTACCCCTCGAATATGACTCCTCTAAGGAACACAAGACCATTGTCTCCTACACCATCACCAACCCTATCAGCTCTGGGGTTCTCCCATCCACTGTCACCAACCTCATAGTTCCCACACTCCGCACTTCCCGTTTCTAACTCCTACACAAGATCCACAAGTCTGTCTGTCCAAGGAAACCATTGCTTCAGCTTGCTTCTGCCTACCGAACTCATTGGTGCATACCTCGACACTGATTTATCCCCTCTCGTTCAATCCCTTCTCTCCTATGTTCCTGACACTTATCATGCTCTGATTTTTTTCAATGATTTCAAGTTCCCTGGCCCACACCGTCTTATTTTCACCATGTCCATATATACCTTCATCCTCCACCAGGAAGGTCTCAAAGCTCTCCGTTTCTTTTTTTGCATTACAGACCCAACCATTCCCCGTCTACCGCCACTCGCGTCCGTCTAGTTCTTACTTTTAATTATTTCTCCTTTGGCTCCTCCCACCTCCTTCAATCTGAAGGTGTAGCCATGGGCACCCGTTTGGGTCCCAGCTTTGTCTGCCTTTTTGTTGGCTATGTGGGACAGTACATGTTCCAAGAATATGCTGGTATCCGTCTCCCACTTTTCCTTCACTACATCGACGACTGTATTGGCGCTGCTTCCTGCACGCATGCTGAGCTCGTTGACACTATTAACTTCGCCTCCAACTTCGTTGCAGTAAGTTTCATTTCATGTCTATAAAATCTCTCCTTGCAGTCTGAGTTGAGATTGCTGTTAGTAATGTGACAAGGAGAGGAATTTAACGTAGGAAGAGGTGAAGGTATATTACCATACCTTGTCCTGTCCAGGAGTCTCTCGTCCAGTCCTGTTGCTTCTCCTCGTCCTGTAGCCATGTCTTGTCCTCGCCTGTTTCTGGAGTCCGAGCACGAGTCAAGACCCAGGTTCTGGGTCTTTGTCCAGTCTCCGGCTCAGAGTCCAAGACCAGGCTCCTGGTTCCGAGTTCCATGTCCTGTTTCCGCTAACCTCGTCACGTCCTAGCCCAGGCCCGGAGTTCTTGTCTTGTCCGGGCCCTGTCTCGTATCCAGTGTTCTTTCTTCCTCTCTTCCCTTGCTTACTTCTCACGTCTAGTCCTGGTAGTTCAGTGTATGTTTCTTGCTATTGGGTCCACTCCCAACGTCCTCCCGTATGACAGGTACCAATACTGGTACAACACTTTCCTTCATGAACACCTTCTTCCATCATCAAGGCCATCCGCTGTACAGGGCTTCCTCTCCTCCGGCTGCTGCCATTAGGAAATACGCTTCAGGAACCTCAGGATCCACACCGTTAGGTTCAGGGACAGTTCTTCCATCTAAATCATCATGCTCTTGAATCAGAAGTGATAACATCACTCAAATTCACTCGCTCCATCACTGAACTGTTCTCACAGCATATTAACTCATTTTAACAATGACTCATCAAGAGCTCTTCATATAATGTTATAGATATTTACTACTTATTACTTATTTATTTATTTGTCATCAGCAGTACGCCACTGCCTGTTCGCTGACTGTCATGCCCAGCACTAGCTCCAGACGTGCATTGGCGATCCCCAAACAGTGTCGGTATCTCTCTATAGGGTCGATATCACTCTATCCCGAAAGCGGGGAAAGCATTTTGCTGCTGTTCCTTCAACTAGATTTTATTGTATCCTTCCCTAACATGACGACTTGCAAAGGTATTAGTGTGTGGCTCTAACTGTTTGTGGTGATATCAGTTGTGTTATTGCAATCAGGGCAATGTATACGTGGTTTACGTTCCAAAGTGTTTCAATTTTCTATTATAATTCTAATTATTACTGGATTTATCTCTTTTTAATTCCTGTATGTTATGTGTTTGAAATGGTTGTACCTGTTAAGCTTCCGACCTGTATTGCTGCAAGGAACCCTTTTGTTTCTTGCAAGATGTATCCAACTCTGAGTCAGACGTCCGAAATTTTCTTGGCGACATCTAAATTGCTCAGATCGTGGGAAATGCTTCAATGGAGAGTTCGGTTCTTCCATTTTCTTCAATGGTGATGATGTTTTCATTATTTTCTGGAATGTGCTGTTATTTAGGTTTAGTGATGTATATTTCTTATTAGAATTGATTAAGTTTGCGCAAAATGCTAATTCAAGCTTTCGTTAATTAAAGTATATCCTTTGAAGTTTTATCTGACAGTTGTGTAGATTGTTGTAATCTGTTATTCCTCTTTCCCCTACTGCCCCAGGTATCGTTCATCTAAGCGCATTTGGTAGAACATGTTTTCTGAAAATTGTCATTTCAGTTCTTATTTTACTTTGTATACTATTTTTATTATTATTATTATTATTATTATTATTATTATTATCGTCGTCATCATTATCATCATTATCACCGTCATTATTTTCGATATTATGTAGCAATTTATTCGTTCCCTGCACAAGCCTGGCATGCTCATTGCATACGAACTTTCGGACTATTCTCTTTATTGTTCAGTATTATGGCTTTCTGAAGTTTACTGTGCAGGCCTAATTGTTTGATGCCCTTGTGTTGTAATTTTTGGATGATACCAGTTGCTGCTGTTACTTTCGGGAAAATCTATATCCGGTTCTTGGTCCAAAGGCTTTCAATTTACTCTTTTAATTCAGCATATTTCTGTTGCTTTGCACGTTAATTCCCGACGGTGTTTGGAAGGATTATATCTATCAATTAATTTCTTTATCCTTGTTTATCCGTTGATATTACATTTGGACGGTTATTATCCATTGTCCTATCTATAACAACTGATCGGTCCTGATATATTTTGTGGTATTCTCACTCTAAATCCGGCTTAGATTTTTACCTATAATAAGGTATGATTTCTTCTGTGAATTTGTATTTTAAAGTAAGATTTAGATTAATATTTTTTTTCCCAATCGAGAGTGCCACTGCAAGTAATCAGATTTTATTAAACTCCTTCAGAACCACGTAATGTGTTGAATTGTTTCTGGGGTTTTTTCGGCATTTTCTACATTAAACAACTTGATTTTGTTGTACTTTCAGCTTGCATTTTTGATTTTTATTTGTTAACCATCTGGTCACTTATTGACACCAGGAACCATTCTGTCTCTGGGAAGAGGCCTCCAACACTGAGACAGCCGATCGACGTTTCATTGTCGACATCCAGTGTGCTCAGATGGTGCGGAAGTTCTAAATGGGGAGGGTCATGTTCTTCCATTGGCTAACTTTTTCCTCATTACTGATCATGTCTTCATATATCAGACTTGTGTTCTTATTTAGGTTTCGTGGCATATATGTTTTGGTCAGAAGTCGATATGGTTGTGAGCAGTATTGATTCCTGTTTTCGTTAATGAATGTATACCGTTAGAATTTTTATCTGACGGTTGTCTAGAAGTGATGGTTGCTATTTTTCCCCACAGTCTGTCCAAGGTGGTGTTACTCTAAGAGCATTCAAATATACATAATGTTTTCTGAAATTTGTACTTTCATTTTTGTTCTTTTTATTTCGTAAATTGTCAGGAGAGTTTCGAACCAAGATATTATGCCAAAAGTTTACATAAATATAGGGGCAGTGAACTGCATTGACTTACGGGTACGTCGGAGCCAAATTCTACGATTAACAGTGCATATTGATGAAGATATGTGAAGAGCATAGGCTTTATTCTTGGTCGTCAATTTACAGCAGAAGAAGAGCTCATAGGTTTTCTGTTTTGACTTTGAAGTTTAAGCGTGCACTCGTCACAAGTACAACAGAAAGTGTTGCGGCTGTTTCAACATTCGCTAGACAGTTTGCTATCACAAATATTTCAAAAAATGCAATTACTTCATGATCATGACTACACACAACGTGCCGTGTGCGTATAGCATGCACATCAAAGTGATGGCAAACAGATACAACTGTTAAAGCTTACATTGTGCACAATATTTTAACTAACTTTAAGTTTGAATTTAAACAAGACATAAATAGTACGTAACCGGGGTCTGGCGGTGATTTCCATGGCCATCAGTACAAAATCCAAAAGATGCACCCAAAGGTATTCAGTAAACAAAACTATTGTTGTCTACCGTTATTGCGCAGCTTTACCTGTTTGTTCAACTGCCATGTCCGAATACCCAAACACCTTCTTATTGCATACCCTTTTTTTTGTTCTCAGTGACCACTCTATTTCCCTTAGGACGCACGCCTTAACATTTAGCTTGCACAATAACAGAAAGAATTTGTTTCAAAATCTGCCATAAGACCATAATATCATCAGATTTTGGAACAGAATTAGACGATTCTTGCCATCAGGCCTACTTTGCCATTTCACAGTGGCTGAATTATTATTTTTCTCAGTCTCATTCTCTTGCGATCTGTCCGTATCCTTTGACACTCGAATTAATCGAGAACCTATCAACCTCTACTTAATGTATACCCCATGACTTGGCCACCCAAATCATCTGTAGCACTGAATTCCACCAATTCACCAGCCTGTGGTTAAAAAGTTCCTTATCGTCTCTGTTCCAAATGGGCATCCCTTTATTCTGAGTCTGAGTTTGGTTTGAAAATGAAAGCAGCTCAATTGCTTTTCATATGGAATGGCCACTTGTCGAGTTCCGGTCATAAACATTAAATTACTATTGTCAGTCATACATAGTTATCACAGTCCATGAACATTTCAGTAAGGTTTTCAACTCATTCCCAAACCCAATATATATTCCTGCTTGGATACGTGATTCTTCAACAACTCAGGACCTTAGTTTGAGCCCCATTGTTGCTATAAATTAAGTATTGTTTTCGAGGTAATACAAATATTTACTGATATAATACAGTACGAGTACTAACCCATTTTTTGGAACTATCCCATAATACAAACAGTAACTTTGCGTTGAAGATATGGGTATCTTTTTATGGGTAACTGTTCGCTTCACAATTGGTACGCTTCTGTGTATACAATAGCATTTCAGCCTAGTGATAGGAAATTGTTCATTAAAAAATAGGAAAAAATGTTTATATGACTTTAGTTTTCATGGTAAACATTTCTGTTCAATATGTGTATGCCGCTGACCATATATTTGCTAATCAATATTTACAATATTGATATACATAAATATTTACATTACTTGCAATATTTGGTTCATCAATATTTACATCATGGGGAAAAGAAAGACGACAGGGATGCCGTCAGTACAGTCTTAAATGACAAACAAAATTAATAACATTTGCCCCATAGGATTCATGTTCTCAATTCCCCGCCTATGTATTATTCTCTCTAAATGTTTTTTTTTAATAAATTGCAACCTCAGCAGTTTTCAACCCATTCTTTACTTCCAGGTACTTCCGACCCTCTGTCTATAAAATTATCGCCACGTGGATCTGTGTTTCTTCTATTCAATGCCCATAACCACTATAGAAGCTAAAACCCCTAGTGTTTGGCTTTTCTCTTTGACCATCCATCCAATCTATATTTTATTATATTTTCTACACAATACTTTTCAGCCTCCTATACTCCGACGAAATCAGTTTAACAAAGTTCAAACTTTGCCTGTGAGTAACAATCTCCCATTGACCCACCATTCAAGTGAATCTCGTCAGCCATTTGTTCGTTGTCATATGTGTTTCTTATAATTCAGCAAACCGATGTCCACACTGTATTCCAAATGTTGATCATACAATTTTAAGTACCGGTAGCATCACTTCCTAATCCAACATCATTTCATACTGTATTGATTATATGTCCCTGTACACGTGTTGCCACTAAGTGCACTATGTTTCCACTTTAAGTACAAAATATAAAGCACTTCGCACAAGATCAATAGCCAGTAACAACAGGAAGGAGAGAAAGGACATTTAATGTAGCAAAAGTGAGTGCGAAGTTGCAAAATTTGGGATTTTTTTTCTTAATCCAACAAATGACAAGTGAAAAAGGCTTAAGTAGGGTAAAGATGAAATATGAGGGCCAACTCGCAAATGATATCAAACAGGATAATAAATGTTTTGTTTTCAGTTATATAAAGATTAAAAGAGAAGTGAGAGCTGGTGGTACTGGACCAGTGAAGACTGATACAGTTGAGGTAGTAATTCCTCTGGAAGTAAAAGGTTAATAAGCTGTTACGTACCCGTGGGTGTCTTGTACTTGTCACGTGATAGTGGTGTTGAAGCTGTACTGGACTTAAGGTCGTGGACTTGTGATGGTGGAGTGACGTCATTTTCCCGCCAGTAGAGGTCATGTGACAGTTTTTTTTTTACAGGGTATAAAAGGAGGACCCCTCCCTGTGAGGAGGGGCAGTTCGTGGCTGGATTTGCCATTTTGAATCCATGCCACTGCGTGCTCCAATATTATGACGCATTTGGTTGAAAGATGGAGTTTTATTTAATGCTAAAGTTTAAAAGGTCAGTGCCGGCAGTTTCTTTATAATACTGCCAGTTAAAAATCAGTGGAGAGTGAAGATCGGCGTTCGAGAGCTAAAAGATCGAGGAAAGTCGATTTCGACGGTGAAACAGGTTCGACATTGTTTGATCTTCATTCGGAAGGAATTCGTTGGCTGTCCCTATGTTAATCCCTGCGAAATATAGCAGAAAGGGTTCGGGTACAGTTTTGTCAAGGAAATGTCAGTGCCTGGCTTAAACGGCATAAGTTTCATTTTCATCTTCGTAAATTCTCCGGGGAAAAGTATAGTTCGACAGGGAACCGCATCAACACGACGTGAAAGAGAAGTTAAATCGTCTAAAAAGTCTATTCTTTAATGGACTGTAAGCATTTTGAACTTTTGCAGTACCTCTTTGAAGAACTGTTTTTGCAACATCGCTTTAAGAACTGTTTAAGCTTTATTGCTTTAAGAACTGTTTAAGCCGCCGCACAGTAGCTGATTTCCGGTGACGTTAGTTGTTTTACTATTGGGGGTTTGTTTTTCAGTGTTTAATAAACGTTTTGTTTGTTATAAAACCCCTGCCTCACTTATATATTTTTTGTTGCTGTATCCGTAACAAAGCTACTTGTCCAAGGAAATTACCAACTATAAAGTAAAGACCCTTGTGAACAAATGAAGAACACTTGTGAGATAAACGATGAGCCTCGACAGCTTCAACTTCAGGAACAGAAAAAAATGTGTTGAGCTCTGCAAGATAGTTTTACTTGTCACTGCTCCTTTCGTCTAAGATTTTTTTTCAGTAAGGAACAACATATTGGCAGTGTGCTAATATGTCCATACAATGACAGGATATATTTCAATAAGTCTACTGATACTATGCTGAGTTTAATAAAAGGACGCTATTGTAACAGGAGAGAAGAGTCGGGAGTTGGTGGAGACTAGCTCTTCGCTCTACTTCGTACCAAGTAAAATAATGATCCAGAAACGAGACTCCGGGGTCGAGCATTTCTTACACTTGATCAAAGGAAAATTTCTGCGTCAATTTGGCATAGTCGGCAGGATCCCCGCATAATGGAATACGAGCGGGGGGACTGCTGGAGAAAACCCTCTGTAGAAAAGGAAAGCGATCGTATTAGCTATCTCAAAGGGCACAAAAAATTGCGAATCTTGTGCTGGGTGACAGGCCCATTTGCTCCAGCGTTAATCGGAAGTGCTGGGACCAAACATTCATCATTGGCAATTGAGTAAATTGGTAAGAAGTGAGAGAATTGGCAGGAGCGATTAAGCTGTAGGCACCCAACATTGGGAATAAAGCGTCTCTCGGCCCCCTAAGAAAGAAAAAAGTCTCCATAAGAATAATCCCCTGGCCTCCCAACTGGCCCTAGCACAGTATCCCAGGTTGGCCACAGCTTTCCTGTGTTCCTCCAGGGGACACAGCAGATCTGAATCAGATGGCCACCGCCTTTGGCCGAGGACAGAGGCGGAACCAGACAGAAAGAGGCGGCCGCAGCAGCTGCAAGAGGCACGAGGGCTGCCGAAGATGAGACCAAAGTGAGCAGCACCACAGGTGCTGCGGGAGGCCACATGTGCCGACAGGTGACACGCGGATGAAGAGAGAAAGTAGAAGAAGATGGAACAAAGACATAATTCAGCCCTCAAAATTTATGATATGTGACGTTCCTGTTTAAAATCCATGGAACCCAACTGAAGTACAGGCGGTGGTTATAGTGTCATCTGACCCTTTAAATAAGTTAACGCCTTTAAAATTGGTTTGTCCAGATGAGCACTATATACTCGCCCGTCCCCGGAGGATGGGCAGTTGCTATTAAAATGTGCCGATGGGTTCCGCTAGCCTTCGCTAAAGGAGACTTTAGTGATTCCCCCGGTGCAAAGAGGAGACTGGAGACAGGATGCCACGGTGCCTAGTAATGAGACAATGACACACTGCTTGGAGAAGGGAGGGGAAAATGCTATAATGTCTGCAAGCACGGACACGAGGCGATATAGCAGAGGTGACACGGTGCATGCAGAAGAAGGCTGAACCGATTCCAGATTTTATAGCAAGGCGTAAGCTGAAGTGGGAAGAAAGTGCAGGATACCCATTTAGGGGAATGGCTCTTCGGCGATTCAGACTATGTTTGACTGCATTTGGCCCCAGCAAGCCCATGTATATATAATTCCCGTCATGCCTTTACAGCAGCCCACGATTTTGGACAGCTCTGCAAGAACAGAGGATTCATTACCTCCTCCGGAAAAAACACACATTCTCGACTTGGTATTAACTTGTTAGAGGCCATCCAGTTGCCGCATAATTGAATGTGAGGCTCATACTTCGGCATGAGACGTGGTCACCAAAGGGAATCATTTCGCTGACACAACAGCAAAGCAGGTAGCGGTCCAGCAGCAGCCGATAATACAGGACCCCCGGGAGGAAAAATGGGAGGGGGAAGCTCCTCATTGCCATCAGTATCGACAGATTGCGGCAAGCACAATATCTTGCCTCACCGCAACAACAGCGCGCGTAGACGTAAACTGCTTGCAGCCTGTGGGCGGGCTTTTGTTGCCATCCAGATGGGGCGTGTTGATTGACACCGTAGCTCATTTCTGCCTCTGGCTCACCAGGCCAGGCTCACATGGGCAAAGGAAGAATGCTACATGGGATTAATCAGTAATGGTATGCCCCTTGGATAACAGTCACAATCGAAAGGGTACCACATACATGTTTGATATCATAGCAGAAGAATAAAGGGAAGACTCCGGCAAAGTATGATCACTTCCCCAGCCAGTAATGCCGTTCCAAAACTTGCAAATAGACTTTGCGCAGATGCCAGTGGAAAAAGGTTATAGCTACGTTCCCCGTGTGGGTGGAGACATACCAGATCAGAATTGATGCGGCTAGCACAGTAGTGAATGCCCTAATGAAGGAAATCACACCAAGATTTGGAATTCCATTGTGGATTAATAATGATAGGGGGACTCTCTTTACTAAGAGATCAGTGCAAGGGCTGAAAGCCGCCCTGGGATTTCAGTGGAAGTAACATATCCCCTGTCAACCCCAATCACCGAGAATGGTGAAAAGGGTAAACCGAAAAATAAAATAAAATATGCGCTAGACAAAGTGTGTCACCAGAATGACTTTTGATCTAGAACGATCGAAAACCCCTAAAATATGCACAACCACTGTGTCAGGAGATGAAAAAGCTGTATGCCAAATGAGAGGAGCCCAAATTTCCCTGACTCTGGCCCGATGAATGTTTGATGTACTCCTGGAAGGCCTGGAACATTTAGAGAATGGGAGGAGGAAGAGGATAGTAGTGACAGCTTAGATGAGGAGGAATGTCTGCAAATTTGTCCTTTTCATGAATGTTATGAGGCCCACTTTCCAGAGATAGACTCAATGAGAGAATATGAATGTGAATTAGGAAAACAGTGTAAGTGTTGATCTGGAAGATCAACAATGAGGGATTTGTGGAGGAAAAGGTTTAATAAGCTACCTGACTATGCGCATTGGATATTTGAACGCCAAGACTCTTGTGTGAAAATAGGGAACAGTACGTGCAAACTGTTGCGAGATAAGGTATGAGGCTAACCTGCTTTCACTACAGAAACAAAAACTAATGTGCTGAGCTCTGCAAGATAGCTTTACTTGTAACTGCTCCTTTCACTGTGAGTTCTTTTCAGTGAACAGTAACATAATGTTAGTGTGGTAATATTTCTGTACAAGTATTTGATATAATATAGTATGAATGCTGTTACTATGTGGAACTGTAGAAAAGGACGCCATTGTAACAGGAGAGCAGGATCGGGAGCTGCTGAAGACTAGCTCTCTCTCTCCTTGGCACTAAGTAAAATAAAGGTCCCGAATCGAGACGTCGGATGCGAGCATTGTTTTCAACTGACTACGGTCAAATTCCACTACAATGGGGAATCAACAAATGAACAATAAATACGTTGCATCATTCTTCACTGTATAAGACACTAATAGTACGCCACAGGTCTGTGAATGTCAGGGAGCAGGTGTAACTGCCTTCGCTATTGCAAAGGAAAAGTTGACAGGCAATATGAAAAAGTACTCAGGTGGATAAGTCACCTGGACCAAATGAACTACATCCAGAAGTTGTGAAAAAGATTGCTGAAGGTATAGCTGTTGGCTTGGTTATGATTTTTCAAGAATTATTTGATTCTAGTATGATACTGTCGACTGGAGAATTGCAATTTTCACCCAACGCTTAACACTTTAAGAAGGGAGGATGGAAAATGAAAGGAAATTTTAGGCCAGTTAGCCCAGTATCAGTGGTTGGGAAATTGCTCGAATCCATTATTAACGATCATGTTTTTTGGTACTTAGAGAGTAATGATAAAAGTAAACAAATTCAGTATGGTATCTGTCAAGAGAAGTTTCGCCTGACAAAACGTCCAGAGATCTTCGACGAAGTAACAAGCAGGGTGGGCAAAGGAGGCAGTGGTTGACATTCACTTGGATTTTCAGAAGGCGTTTGAAATAGTGACACGCATCAGGCTGCATAACAAGATAAAATCCCATGGCGTTACAGGAAACACACCAACCGGAAACCTCGACTGTACTTGTTTTTCTCCATGGTGCTGATTAGCCTGCGCAGTTCCTCCATCATTTCGTATGCGTTGCTTGAATTGCCAGCCACTGCTGATTTTCTTGTTTGTGGTGAAAAGAAAAGATTTGTTTAATGGACAGCGAGATGATTGCCCCCTTGATGCTGACATACACCCTGTTGGGTGCTGTTTTGCAGCTTAATCGTTTTGTGTCTTTGCAGCATTGTGACTCAGAAGTACTTGGAAGAGTGCAGCATGTATTCGCAACAGTAATGCTTGAGTAGTTCAGTGATACACTGAGGTTGCAAAGGTAAGCTTAGAAAATTCCACGTCAAACTTCTGTCGCCCTTCTCTTTGGAGGCAATCACAGTTACAAAAACTAGAAGTACACTATGAATGTTAAAGTCCATTTCCACCCTGCAGAGTGAGGAATCAGGTAACAGAAGAATTCTATCAAATACATAATTATTTTTACTTACACAATTATTCTGTCTTACTTTGAGAATAGGGATGTTTTGATTTCCGAAGAATTGGGGCATGTTTTAATACAACGTTTATTCAAAAGAGGGAAAACGGTGACCAGACCACGTTGCTAGCTGCTTTCCGAAGTCTTAAACAAGATCCACAAATGTATTCATGTGGTTACCTATGGAACAGCTATATTACCGCATTAACAGACTAGCTACAGATCTTGAATTATATTTTCGGTCATTCTCCAAAATGTGAACATTTGTCAAATCATTTTTTTAAACTGTGACTGTATCAAAGTTAGATGTTACAGTGAGTGAGCCTATTACATCTACCTGACATGTTTCAGTTCGTCATGCGGGATTTTCGGAAGTATTACAGAGACTATTGAATTAATTCCTCCTCTTCTTGCTGTGGTTTATGTTGAGGGTGAATCAGATCATCGTTTACATTCTGAAAAAAAAAACTGAATTGAAGATTTAAAACTGCTTGGACAGTTTGTTTGGATAAGAGTTCATAATGGATGTGCACGAATATATGAAATCCCAATGTTACCATATTTCAAATTTTGCTTTTGGGTTTCAAGCACTTACATTTATTCTCTGTTTGGTTATCAAGCCCGTTGCGGAGGATGGAGGGGTAATTGTCATTATTTTTACCAAATGTGAGAGTTAGTTTTCCTTTTGTTATACGCACACTTACCCGTATACACTGACTGACATTGGATCATGTCTGGACAATTTTGTTAAATATCCTCGGGACTCTTTCCAATGTCCCAATAATAACGCAGCAGTAAAATGACAAATCTACCTTTTTATAGATGAATAAACACAAAAGATTCTACAATTATTGAAAATCCGGAGCAAATCACACAAAACTCCAGAAGAAGTCAGCAGGTCAGACAGCATTTATGGTAATAAATAAACCGTCAATAATTCGGGTGTTGACTCTTCTTTAGCAATCAGGAGCAATACGCCAGAATAAGAAGTGTGGGTTTGGGAAGGAAGAGCACCTCGATGGTCATGTGTGAATCCAAGAGATGGGAAAGTTAATAGGGCTGGAGCAGAATCAATCTGAAAAAGGGAAGAATTAGTGGCGCGAAAGAGAGTTTATGGGAAGGTGAGGAGATAGGTCAAGAAGCCAGAGTGAACAATAGAAGAAGAGATAATGGAATAGGAATTAAATACCTTAAGGCGAAATCGATGATCATGCCATCAGTTTCGAGGCAACATAGACGGAATATGATTCTCCAACAGAAAGTCAACTGATCGTGGCCAAAGAAGAGGCAGTTCAATGTATACGGAGGGAGACGCAGCTAGGACAGCCGCTCCGTTGTCCCATTAGCAGAGTGGGGGGGGGCGGAAACGACGACATGGTCTTGACCTGGACTTCCTGTCAAATGAGTCAGATTTCAGCAACATGGCGAATGACTTAGTCATCACGGATCACTACACCAGATATGCGTAAGCTTTCCCTGCCAATGATCAGAGGGAATCCATTGCGGCCAAACTGTTAAGGAAGAAGTACTTAATTTGTTATGGCCTCCCCAGGTGGCTACATATTGATCAGGGAGGGGATTTCGACAGGAGGCTAGACATGAGTTATCTAACCATGCTTAGAGTCGAACATTCGAGGACGACGCCTTATCACCCTTAGGGTGCTCCCGTGCTGGAGAGGTTTAATTGGATCTTGCTAGACATGCTCGAAACCTTGGAAATCAGCAAAAAGAACACGTGGAGCCGACATATAGGACATCTGGTCCACTGCTACAACGGTACACGAAATGTAGATACAGGGTATTCGCCATATTTTCTGATAATTGGGAGCGAGGCGATGCTGCCTATCGACCTTTGATTTGGATTTGGCGAGGAAAACCTACCACCGAAGACTTATCTGATATGGGAAGGTAATTGAAAGAAGGTGATGAAACAATGGATATCGCGGCTGGCAAGCTGATCAAGGAAATAAGAGAAGGTATGATCAAAATGTTAAGTTTTTCAACTCATGCCGGAAGACCGAGTCCTCTAAAAGAATTTGGGGCTACCTGGGAAGCATACCTTGGCTGACCGCTGGAGAGTCTGATACAAAGGTACCAGTTTTCTGGGTTAAACCAGAGGATGTGAATGGCTTAACAAGATTGTCCTTCAGAACCATCTTCTGCATCTGGGACAAGAGTTGCTGGTAGGCATAGAGCCCAATCTGGAGGGAACACCTTCTATGGTAACTCTGTGGCAAAGTGGAATGACTGAAGGACAAACAGTCGTAGAAAATAGACCGAAGGTGTGTCTGCACCTGAAGAAATAGATGACGGGGTAAAGGTATCTCAAGAAATTAAGAGTGCCCACCTCAAACTTGGCATAATAGATGTAGACACTCAACGTATACACCACAGCCTATTTCAATGCCAGGAACTCCAGCTTGTGCGTGGAATATTTTCTTTCCAAGGGCGGCAGACGCCGGCTGACAAACGCAAAAAGCTATCAACCAGGTGCCCAGGCACCGGTAGGGACTTTATACAGCAATCGGGGACAACAAAAGCCAGCATAGGCACCTGTGGCAACAACTCTTTCGTCGACTGCACTGTCTCTTTATTTTTCTCATCCCATCTCGTTCCAAATTGCTCCGAAGGGCTAGCATACTCTTTACCCCTCTCTTATTTTTTACTCCTACCTTTCTTCCCGAAATGACGGTAACCACACGGGAGCCCATTTAAAGGGTAGCTCACCTTCACGTAGCCGTTCACGCACCAATAGAACCAATAAAATCCAAGGAATTATCGCAAAGCGCTCACAGTCTGGGGCCTTGGTCATGTGGTCTCCGCTCCTGTCTTACACGGAATGGTTGCTATCTCATTCCTAAAACTACGTTCCGAACATAGCTGACAAACGTTTTAGAAACATAGAAACGTAGGAAACCTACAGCACAATACAGGCTCTTCGGCCCACAAAATTGTGCCGAACATCTTCCTACTTTAGAAATTATTAGTATTCCCTATACCCTTTATTTTCCTACCCTCCGTGTATTTATTCCAAAATCTCTTAAAAGACCCTATAGTATCCGTCTCCACCACCGCTGCCGGCAGCCCATTCCACACACTCACCACGCTCTGAGTAAAAAACTTATCCCCGGCCATCTCATCTGTACCTACTCCCCAGCACCTCAACCCTGTGTCCTCCTGTGGCAACCATTTCAGCCCTGGGTAAAAGCTTCTGACTGACCACACGATCAATGCCTCTCATCATCTTATACACCTTTATCAGCTCGGCTCTCATCCTCCGTCGCTCGAAAGAGAAAAAACCGAGTTCACTTAACGAGTTTTCATAAGGCATGCTCCCCATTCAGGCAACCTCCTTGTAAATCTCCTCTGCACCCTGTTACAAATGTGCCACAACTCTGAGGGGCCGAAAGGTACAAAGTAGACCCCACCTCCTTGAGAATCGCAAGATCGCTATTAATTCGGGTCTGGGACCCAGGAAATGAGAGAGAATCCTCAAGGTTTTGGAATGTGTCCTGGCCTCCACAAGAGAAAACCACGGATAACGGCCATTGTCTCTTGGAGACGGAATTGTGTATTGAGTACTGTACTATTCATTGAAGCCCTCAGGGGGTGACCAGAGTGGGCTGGTTGAGGGATTGCATCATCCCAACCTGATTGACATCTGAGACCCCGTGAGTAAGGATAAAAGAGGGTCTGGGGAACAACCCCTTTAGATGCACCAGGAGAAACGCTAGAAATCCCGTGACAGCGTTTAATAGCGACAGCCGTTGGGCTCGCGTGCGTCCTTTCCTTGAGATTGACGGCCGTACCACGGAAGAACGGCTTAGCTAAAGAAGAAGCTACCAGTGAATGGCCTCGCTAAAGTACGACTACGGATCAAGATCGGATAAAGGAATGCTGGCAAGTTTCTAAAATCTCTCTCCACCCAAAAGGCTGCAGCCTGAATGAACTGACTGACTTTTATATTTCCATCGGACAATACATTATCCCCTAGACAACGATAGAGCTTATTTCTTATTGATTATTATTATACCCGCACTTTTAGATTTAGTATTGACGACGTATATTATCTGTATGTTTGCATTGATATTATTTTTGTGTATTTTTACCAATAAATACTGTTAAAAATAGTACCATCAGACTTCAACGGACCTCTCTATTTTTGCTGGTAACTGACCCAGTTACGGGGTTCGTAACAAAGTGGGGATCTCGTCTCGGGATTTGATACCAAATTGGAGGGCCAGTGAATCGGGCTTATGTCCAAACGTGGGGCTGGTTGCGCGAGTAGCCAGACGGGAAACCAGCAAAGATGGACGTGGATGAATTTATAGAAAACCCGACTCTGGAGGCGCTAGAGGCGGCCACCAAGTCGGACTTGATAAATATTGCGAAAGGACTAAACCTCGCAGAGGTGAGGTTGTCAATGAAAAAGCGGGAGGTGCGGAAGGCCATTACTCAGTATTATATTGTGAAGAATGTGTTTTCTGCTGAGGTATTGGAAAATATCCCTGAAAAGGTACCAGCCAGTGGGATGGCTCAGTTAGAGTTGGAGAAGTTAAGGTTGGAACATGAAATTAAGTTAAAGCAGCTGGAAGCAGCTGAAAAAGAAAAAGAAAGGGCCGCAAAGGAAAAAGAGCAGGACAGAGCGAAGAAGCAGAGGGAGCATGAAATTAGGTTAAAAGAGCTGGAAGCAGAGGAAAGAGAGAAGGAGAAACAGAGACAGCATGAGCTGGACATGGAGAAGTTAAGGCAAGAGCGCAGAGCTCATGGGTCAGACCGAGAGGAGCGATTTTATTTTAGTCGGGAGTTTAGGTTAGTACCTCCGTTCGAGGAGATGGATGTTGATAGTTATTTCTTGCATTTTGAAAAGGTGGCAGTGAATCAGAAGTGGCCCAGAGATCAGTGGGTGGCGTTGTTACAAAGTGTGTTAAAAGGGAATGCAAAACGGGCATATGTGGCGTTGTCTATGGAAGAGTCGGAGAATTATGAGAAAGTAAACGAGGCCATTCTTCGGAACCACGAATTGGTACCTGAAGCCTATAGACAAAAGTTCAGAAATTTAAAGAAAGGGTGGAATCAGACGTACACCGAGTTTGCCTATGAGAAGGGTGTGCTCTTGTATCGCTGGTGTGCAGCAGAAATAGTGGAGGAAGATTTTTGGCGTCTCAGGGAGTTAATTCTGATTGAGGAATTTAAAGGTTGTGTTTCGGATGATGTCCGGATGTATTTGAATGAGAAGCCGAATAAGTCCATCTCCGAATTTGCTGGGTTCGCAGATGAATATGCCCTAACCCACAAGACAAAGATTTCCTCGAATAAAAGTTACCAGAGAGACCGTGGGAACGGTAGAGAAAGCCCGCCGGCTGAGGCAGAGATACCGCAGGGAGCTAGTGGTAAAATTGAAGAGGAGAGGCAAGACGGCAAGAGAGGTCCTGGCTTGACCTGTTTTAATTGTGGAAAGGTGGATCATATTGCATTCAAGTGCCTTGCTCCGAGGAAGGAGACAGGAAAATGGAAAGCAGCAGCCCCTATAGGATATGCTGTGGTGATCAGTAAATCGACGAGAGAGCCCAAGGTAGACAGAGTACGAGAAGGGTCTGAGAAATGTATTTCAGAGAGAACCGTGTCTGTGAGAAAGAGAGACACACCAGTTCCAGTTCGGATCTGGAGAGAAACGGGAGCTGAACTGTCATTGATTAGCAGAAAGGTACTGCATTTTGGTCGCAAGACTGGAACGGTAGCTTTGAGAGGCATAGGGAAAGGGACAGAAGCGGTGCCCTTGCATAGGATCATTATAAATTGTGAGCTGGTATCTGGACCAGTTGAAATAGGAGTCCGATCAGATTTCCCGAGAACTGACGTGGACGTCCTTCTTGGTAACGATTTAGCCGGTGGTAAGGTTTGGTCAGCAATGAAGCTGACGAGCCTGCCTGTAAGTGTTGAAGTCCCGCCCCTAGATTCCAAGATCTATCCCGCATGCGTGATCACTCGCAGCATGTCGAGAAGGGCAGCTGAGGACGAGACCTGTTTAAATCCGGCCAGTGTCGATTTGGCCGAGACGTTTTTACCGACCCTGTACCAAGAGGGATTAGAGGGTGGAAAAACGGAGAATAGGAAAGTGAAAGAGAGTAAGGGAGAGGAGGTAGTCCTGCCCTTAGCCAGGAGGAAATTTATAGAGGCACGAAGTAAAGATGAGAAACAGATAAGGCTGCTAAAATGTCCAGGGTTGGACATGGATGATCTGTCTGGTTTGGCAGTTGAGGTGGTTTCAGCCCGCGGGGTTGAGTTTCCTCCGGAAGGGAGTTGCCCAGAGAGTAGTTGGGAGGATCAGGGGAATTTAGAATTTGAAAAGGGTACGGGTATTGAAAGCCTGTAAGAGGCAAATGTCCCGTTTGAGTGTGTTCAAGATGTGGATGCACGTGATACTGAACCTAGTAATGGAGCTCAAAAAAAGTCTGAGGTATTTGATTCAGTTGAAAAGGAATGCAGTCCTTGTGGGTCAGATGGACTTGGTTCATAGAAGAAATGGTTAACCTTGGTAATAGTGGGAAGTGAGAATTCCCAGTTGTTTGTGCTCGAAGGTGTGTTAAAAGTTAGTGAGGAGATAAAAGGTGGTGATGTGAATATTATTATTGAAGGAAAAGGGAAAAGTGTAGTTCCCAAATTGAATGAAGAAAACTTAAAGTCTGGATTGATGTCAAAAGCAGCAACCAGGCTACAGAGACAATGGCTTGGTAACACGTTGCCTGCGAATCAATTACAGGTTGATTTGGAATGTAAAAGTGCCCCACGCTCTATTGTTATTCAAGAGTGTGCCGTGACGAGGCCGAATTTGAAATGCTGTTTGAACAAAGAGTTTAAACTGAAAACTAATAGCCTGAAGGATCCTGAAGAGAAAACTAGCAACTTGCTTAAAATTAAAGAATTGTGTGGAAATTCGGAAAAATGTCTAAGTTTGGAACACATTGTTGATAAAATAACTCCTATGAAAGGCGCAGGCGAAAGCCTATTCCACACGGGTGCACAAACTCACCACGAGGGAGTTAACTGGAAAAGGGGCGAGGGTTGACGGGATGCCGTTTTAACTAACCGGATCCGGTTTTAAGGGATTTCGACAAAGCATGTGAATAATAAAGACAACCCCCATGGAAGATTGACTGTTAAAGTTTGAAAGTAATATAAAGATTAGTATTTGCATGAACTTTTGTAGTATACACGTAAGCTGAGATCACAACACTTTAGTTTTTGTTTGCGGAAGAAAAGGAGTAAAAACAGGTAGTTCTTAAATTGGATTCTGATGCTACAAGAATTTATTAAGGTACATGATGTTAAGATATTAAAGGAAGTGACAATGTAATTGTTAACTGTTTAGATGCTGAATTGAATGTATAACTGTATTACTCTGTAGTGAAAAAAACTCTTTTGTTTTGTGTTAGATTATACAATCCTGTAAGACCCTATTGATTCATTTTTACCGATGGTAAAAAGGCTTTGAAGGAAGGGGGTGTTACGAATGTGCCACAACTCTTGAGGGGCCGAAGGGTACAAAGGAGCTATTAATTCGGTTCTGGGACCCAGGAAATGAGAGAGAATCCTCAAGGTTTTGGAATGTGTCCTTGCCTCCGCAAGACAAAGCCACGGATAACGGCCAGTGTCTCTTGGAGAAGGAATTGTATATTGAGTACTGTACTATTCATTGAAGCCCTCAGGAGATGACCAGAGTGGGCTGGTTGAGGGATTACATCATCCCAACCTGATTGACATCTGTGACCCCGTGAGTAAGGATAAAAGAGGGTTTGGGGAACAACCCCTTTAGACGCACCAGGAGAAACGCTAGAAATCCCGTGACAGCGTTTAATAGCGACAGCCGTTGGGCTCGCGTGCGTCCTTTCCTTGAGATTGACGGCCGTACCACGGAAGAACGGCTTAGCTAAAGAAGAAGCTACCAGTGAATGGCCTCGCTAAAGTACGACTACGGATCAAGATCGGATAAAGGAATGCTGGCAAGTTTCTAAAATCTCTCTCCACCCAAAAGGCTGCAGCCTGAATGAACTGACTGACTTTTATATTTCCATCGGACAATACATTATCCCCTAGACAACGATAGAGCTTATTTCTTATTGATTATTATTATACCCGCACTTTTAGATTTAGTATTGACGACGTATATTATCTGTATGTTTGCATTGATATTATTTTTGTGTATTTTTACCAATAAATACTGTTAAAAATAGTACCATCAGACTTCAACGGACCTCTCTATTTTTGCTGGTAACTGACCCAGTTACGGGGTTCGTAACAAAGTGGGGATCTCGTCTCGGGATTTGATACCAAATTGGAGGGCCAGTGAATCGGGCTTATGTCCAAACGTGGGGCTGGTTGCGCGAGTAGCCAGACGGGAAACCAGCAAAGATGGACGTGGATGAATTTATAGAAAACCCGACTCTGGAGGCGCTAGAGGCGGCCACCAAGTCGGACTTGATAAATATTGCGAAAGGACTAAACCTCGCAGAGGTGAGGTTGTCAATGAAAAAGCGGGAGGTGCGGAAGGCCATTACTCAGTATTATATTGTGAAGAATGTGTTTTCTGCTGAGGTATTGGAAAATATCCCTGAAAAGGTACCAGCCAGTGGGATGGCTCAGTTAGAGTTGGAGAAGTTAAGGTTGGAACATGAAATTAAGTTAAAGCAGCTGGAAGCAGCTGAAAAAGAAAAAGAAAGGGCCGCAAAGGAAAAAGAGCAGGACAGAGCGAAGAAGCAGAGGGAGCATGAAATTAGGTTAAAAGAGCTGGAAGCAGAGGAAAGAGAGAAGGAGAAACAGAGACAGCATGAGCTGGACATGGAGAAGTTAAGGCAAGAGCGCAGAGCTCATGGGTCAGACCGAGAGGAGCGATTTTATTTTAGTCGGGAGTTTAGGTTAGTACCTCCGTTCGAGGAGATGGATGTTGATAGTTATTTCTTGCATTTTGAAAAGGTGGCAGTGAATCAGAAGTGGCCCAGAGATCAGTGGGTGGCGTTGTTACAAAGTGTGTTAAAAGGGAATGCAAAACGGGCATATGTGGCGTTGTCTATGGAAGAGTCGGAGAATTATGAGAAAGTAAACGAGGCCATTCTTCGGAACCACGAATTGGTACCTGAAGCCTATAGACAAAAGTTCAGAAATTTAAAGAAAGGGTGGAATCAGACGTACACCGAGTTTGCCTATGAGAAGGGTGTGCTCTTGTATCGCTGGTGTGCAGCAGAAATAGTGGAGGAAGATTTTTGGCGTCTCAGGGAGTTAATTCTGATTGAGGAATTTAAAGGTTGTGTTTCGGATGATGTCCGGATGTATTTGAATGAGAAGCCGAATAAGTCCATCTCCGAATTTGCTGGGTTCGCAGATGAATATGCCCTAACCCACAAGACAAAGATTTCCTCGAATAAAAGTTACCAGAGAGACCGTGGGAACGGTAGAGAAAGCCCGCCGGCTGAGGCAGAGATACCGCAGGGAGCTAGTGGTAAAATTGAAGAGGAGAGGCAAGACGGCAAGAGAGGTCCTGGCTTGACCTGTTTTAATTGTGGAAAGGTGGATCATATTGCATTCAAGTGCCTTGCTCCGAGGAAGGAGACAGGAAAATGGAAAGCAGCAGCCCCTATAGGATATGCTGTGGTGATCAGTAAATCGACGAGAGAGCCCAAGGTAGACAGAGTACGAGAAGGGTCTGAGAAATGTATTTCAGAGAGAACCGTGTCTGTGAGAAAGAGAGACACACCAGTTCCAGTTCGGATCTGGAGAGAAACGGGAGCTGAACTGTCATTGATTAGCAGAAAGGTACTGCATTTTGGTCGCAAGACTGGAACGGTAGCTTTGAGAGGCATAGGGAAAGGGACAGAAGCGGTGCCCTTGCATAGGATCATTATAAATTGTGAGCTGGTATCTGGACCAGTTGAAATAGGAGTCCGATCAGATTTCCCGAGAACTGACGTGGACGTCCTTCTTGGTAACGATTTAGCCGGTGGTAAGGTTTGGTCAGCAATGAAGCTGACGAGCCTGCCTGTAAGTGTTGAAGTCCCGCCCCTAGATTCCAAGATCTATCCCGCATGCGTGATCACTCGCAGCATGTCGAGAAGGGCAGCTGAGGACGAGACCTGTTTAAATCCGGCCAGTGTCGATTTGGCCGAGACGTTTTTACCGACCCTGTACCAAGAGGGATTAGAGGGTGGAAAAACGGAGAATAGGAAAGTGAAAGAGAGTAAGGGAGAGGAGGTAGTCCTGCCCTTAGCCAGGAGGAAATTTATAGAGGCACGAAGTAAAGATGAGAAACAGATAAGGCTGCTAAAAAGTCCAGGGTTGGACATGGATGATCTGTCTGGTTTGGCAGTTGAGGTGGTTTCAGCCCGCGGGGTTGAGTTTCCTCCGGAAGGGAGTTGCCCAGAGAGTAGTTGGGAGGATCAGGGGAATTTAGAATTTGAAAAGGGTACGGGTATTGAAAGCCTGTAAGAGGCAAATGTCCCGTTTGAGTGTGTTCAAGATGTGGATGCACGTGATACTGAACCTAGTAATGGAGCTCAAAAAAAGTCTGAGGTATTTGATTCAGTTGAAAAGGAATGCAGTCCTTGTGGGTCAGATGGACTTGGTTCATAGAAGAAATGGTTAACCTTGGTAATAGTGGGAAGTGAGAATTCCCAGTTGTTTGTGCTCGAAGGTGTGTTAAAAGTTAGTGAGGAGATAAAAGGTGGTGATGTGAATATTATTATTGAAGGAAAAGGGAAAAGTGTAGTTCCCAAATTGAATGAAGAAAACTTAAAGTCTGGATTGATGTCAAAAGCAGCAACCAGGCTACAGAGACAATGGCTTGGTAACACGTTGCCTGCGAATCAATTACAGGTTGATTTGGAATGTAAAAGTGCCCCACGCTCTATTGTTATTCAAGAGTGTGCCGTGACGAGGCCGAATTTGAAATGCTGTTTGAACAAAGAGTTTAAACTGAAAACTAATAGCCTGAAGGATCCTGAAGAGAAAACTAGCAACTTGCTTAAAATTAAAGAATTGTGTGGAAATTCGGAAAAATGTCTAAGTTTGGAACACATTGTTGATAAAATAACTCCTATGAAAGGCGCAGGCGAAAGCCTATTCCACACGGGTGCACAAACTCACCACGAGGGAGTTAACTGGAAAAGGGGCGAGGGTTGACGGGATGCCGTTTTAACTAACCGGATCCGGTTTTAAGGGATTTCGACAAAGCATGTGAATAATAAAGACAACCCCCATGGAAGATTGACTGTTAAAGTTTGAAAGTAATATAAAGATTAGTATTTGCATGAACTTTTGTAGTATACACGTAAGCTGAGATCACAACACTTTAGTTTTTGTTTGCGGAAGAAAAGGAGTAAAAACAGGTAGTTCTTAAATTGGATTCTGATGCTACAAGAATTTATTAAGGTACATGATGTTAAGATATTAAAGGAAGTGACAATGTAATTGTTAACTGTTTAGATGCTGAATTGAATGTATAACTGTATTACTCTGTAGTGAAAAAAACTCTTTTGTTTTGTGTTAGATTATACAATCCTGTAAGACCCTATTGATTCATTTTTACCGATGGTAAAAAGGCTTTGAAGGAAGGGGGTGTTACGAATGTGCCACAACTCTTGAGGGGCCGAAGGGTACAAAGGAGCTATTAATTCGGTTCTGGGACCCAGGAAATGAGAGAGAATCCTCAAGGTTTTGGAATGTGTCCTTGCCTCCGCAAGACAAAGCCACGGATAACGGCCAGTGTCTCTTGGAGAAGGAATTGTATATTGAGTACTGTACTATTCATTGAAGCCCTCAGGAGATGACCAGAGTGGGCTGGTTGAGGGATTACATCATCCCAACCTGATTGACATCTGTGACCCCGTGAGTAAGGATAAAAGAGGGTTTGGGGAACAACCCCTTTAGACGCACCAGGAGAAACGCTAGAAATCCCGTGACAGCGTTTAATAGCGACAGCCGGTGGGCTCGCGTGCGTCCTTTCCCTGGGATTGGCGGCCTTACCGCGGAAGAACGGCTTAGCTAAAGAAGAGGCCACCAGTGAACGGCCTCGCTAAAGTACGACTACGGATCAAGATCGGATAAAGGAAAGCCGGCAAGTTTCTAAAATCTCTCTCCACCCAAAAGGCTGCAGCCTGAATGAACTGAGTGACTTTTATATTTCCATCGGACAATACATTATCCCCTAGACAACGATAGAGCTTATTTCTTGTTAATTATTATTATACCCGCACTTTTAGATTTAGTATTGACGACGTATATTATCTGTATGTTTGCATTGATATTTTTTTTTGTATTTTTACCAATAAATACTGTTAAAATAGTACCATCAGACTTCAACGGACCTCTCTATCTTTGCTGGTAAGTGACCCAGTTAAGGGGTTCGTAACAACCCTTTCTATGGCTTCCACATCCTTCCTGTAGTGAGGCGAACAGAAATGAGCACAGTACTCTGGGTAGAGTCTGACCAGCGTCCTATAAGTCAGTCACATTGCCTCTCGGCTCCTAAATTCAAGTCCACGATTAATGAAGGCCAATACACCATATGCCTTCTTAAACGCAGAATCAACTTGCGCAGCTGCTTTGAGCGTCCTGTGGACTCGGACCCCCCAGATCCCTCTGATGTCCGCACTACTAAGAATCTTACCATTAATAAAATATTTTGCCATCATATTTAAAGAAACAATTCCTGTCCCTGAGATCCCTTGTAGTAGTATTCCTGATGATCACTGCCATCCTGTTCTCATGTACAACTGAGGGTTCTGCAGTTCAGTCCTCACCAGAACCCCAGCAACACACCTGATTCCTCTTCGTGGTCTCAGGTGCTTCCACCAAGAGGGCCTCGGCCTCAGGTATTCCGAGATATTTCGTTTTCCATCACTCTCTCTAATTCTCAGGGCCGTAACACGATAGACTTTGACAGCGTGAACCACACAGTCGCTCGTCTAACTCATGATCCGTTAGAGTGCGGCCACGCATTTCTTCGAAAGCAGCTCGAAACACCGGGTGAACGGGTCATGTCTTCACAAAGCTCTCTCCAGCTCTCTCCTTGCAGGCTCCCAGAAGCCTCCTCACAATAGGAGTATTGGTCACAACAAGAAATAAACCTTCGCCACTCTCAACGGGTTCCGGTCAAAACAGCGCTAAGGACCTCCGTTGCTCCCACAACTGCCTTCAAAAAGTTGAGTTTCACTGACAAATTACAGTCATACGGATAATCGCACCAACTTGGTCCGCGGATCTCCAGTGCACAGAATGCCGTCAATTGTAAATACGTCAAATACTGGTTGTAAAATGAACCTTCCAGCAAAGTAACCTGCGACTTTCTTTCAAGAATGGCTCTGATATAAATACTCTCTACCGATAGCGATACACTGGAGCTTGGCCCCACTAAGCCTTCAGGAATGGCGTCTTTTCGCTTTAAGGTGTACCTTGAAATATGGCTTGGATTGTGACCACCACCACCTCCCCCCCCTCCCCACACCCCAGAGACACTTCACTGCGTTTTTTTAAGTGTCCCCAAAGTCTCTTTCTGCATAGGTACCCGGGGGATCATTCTCTGGGGTTGTTCCTGCCGTTCACACTCCTGCTCGCAGTGTCCCTCTTTAGCGCAGTCATGTCAGAAAAGACCGGCCGCTCCTTTGCTCGCGGGGCGCCGGCTGTCAGCAGCCGTCTGCATTGTCCGTCCCCTATCAGTTCCATCAGTCCGTATGGGAGCACACCCGCTGTTAACTACCGGGACATATCATTTCTCAACTCTACTCCGATCTTTTTTTCCACTCCACAGGGTCGGCTATCCGTAATCACTTTAACGCAGTCACTACCGAAGGCTACCCTGCCTACAGAGACCTGGCGCGCCTCCGATGAATTCTGCTCTTTTCATACTTTCCTGCTCCGCTCAGCAAACAAGGAAGCGGGGTGCGAATTAGGAAGCAGTCGGAGACTCCAAGCGTTCAGGTTCTGTCACTGGGCGTCTTCCGCTATTTGGTTCTTTCTTAGCGGACCCAACTCAGCTGACTGAATGCCCCCTCTACGCCGCCAGCAAATTAGCTGCCTCTCCAGCTGAAAAATGTAGGCAGAAAGCTTTTTCCACTGCTCCTGACTCATGTTCTGAAACCCTGTCAGGAGGTCTATTGGGCTTCCCGTCGCACCAAACACATTGCCTAGTGCTTGCATGTAGGCCGCAGTACTGGCACGGGTCTTCAGTGCCTTTAATATTCCCACTACGTCATGCAGTCCGCCCTCTCAATCTTTCAACCCATCGCTGTCCTTATACATCATTAGAACACTGCCACTCATCTAACACCTCAGCGGTCTCATCCTGTTCTTCCACTTTCGTGGTCGGCTTCATTCCTTCGAACATGCCGAGTACAATAAATGGCTCTTTGAACAGAGCATTCTTCTACTTATTCGCTATGGAGGTAAGGGCCGCTTACAACTCAGATTTCTCACTCCTCGCTGGCGGGCTAATTAGATATTCCAAATCGGACCTCCCTTTCCCTGCCCTCCGCAGAAACCTGAGCATTCTGTCTTTGTAGTCCACGTCCTCAGCTGCGGGAGACTCAACTTGCATTTCAGACCAGTCCCTGAACTCTCTTCCTCACGGAAAATATTCTCACCCCGCGGACCCCTTCTCCCGGGATCCCAATAGTTACATCCATTTCCATTACCGTTAATTTAGCGCTAGTCTGTTCTAAATCAACGTTAAAGTTTTACATACTATTCTATTGAAAGTGCAAATCCAGAGACATCTGACAGCACTGCAGTGGATATCACAGAAATGGATTACAGGTAAATTTTACGAAGTAACAAGATGTTCTTTTGTCAGTGGTCTTCGAATTTGCTCACCTATGTGGCAGTTTTAATTAAATCTTCATAAGTTAGACATGCCTGTACCAGTGGGAAGTCGTTGAAGCTGAGAGTCAATAGGTTGTGCGATGGTATGCGATTGTGAGCTTTTTATTCATAGATCCGTGGATGACTGGAATGCGCTGTCTGTTATGGTGGTAGGGGCAAATGCATCGGAAGTTTCTAGGAGACGTTTGGGTAAGTACTTGAACATAAGGACGATTGAACATATGGACGTTTTGTAGGGTGGGGGTATTACTATTTGATTTCCCTTTCAGCTGGCTCTACAGAATCTTGAACTGTTCCGGTGTTGCACTATCGTATGTTTTATGTTATACTGGTCTAGTAACAGTTGCTTTTACAGGTAAAGAAAACGTAATTTCCAAGGAATATTTGCTGTTCTACAACCACAGTGATGATTGTCTGCATACCTGACAATGTAATAGGGAACGTCAGTGAGAGAGATGAGCTGAATATTGTTATATTTAAATGCAGCAGATCATTCATTGGAGATTTGGATGTTATCTCCTCATCTCCATAGGTTTATCCTATGCAAACAATGATCCCCCAGTCATTGATCTAAGGACGAGCCTTATGGTGAGAGTGGTGTCTTCCGGGCCGGCTTGGGGTGACTCATGTGTCAAATGAATTCTCAATGATTCAGCCTGATATAGCTAAAAAGCACAGTAGCTTCAAAGGTCAGTACAGACAACAAAGACGTATTAATGCTTTTTTAAAAACTATTACTGCATAAAACTGGTTGAAATAGTGCTGATTGTGGACTGATTCCTCGGCAGATTCCAATTGGGAAACGTGGATGCAAGTCAAGGATACAAAGGCTTTTAAGGGATCGGGGTTTTGATCTCTCAATATCGACTATCTTGCTGGTAAACATGTAGTCTCTGCTGAATAAAATCGATGGTCTCAGAGCTAGGGTGCTGAATCAGGAACGCGTGTATCTTTATTTCACCGAATCCTCAAATCTGTCTGTCCTCGATGCAGATATACGGATCGACGGGTTCACTATAAACATTCAGGATAGATCTATGGAGTCTTTCAAAAGCAGACATGAAGGAGTATACCTCATGATCAACTCTGCTGGGAGCACAGGAATATCAGTGCTGTCCCAATTCTGTTCACCAGACCTGGAATATCTCACATTTAAATGCTGTGCATTTTACCTACAATGGGTGATTTCCGGGATCATTTTGCTAGCGTTATACATTCCACCTCAGATCAATAATAATCAGGCTTAGTTCAGGCTTTTGATCTGAACAAGCGAATCAAAATGCACAAAACTGCGCACCCTAACGCCTTCACGGTCTTTTGGAGGTATTTTAACCAAGCCAATCTGAAAAAAAATCTGTACGCAATTACGATAAACAGATCGCCTGTAATGTCTGAGAAAACAACACACTGGACCACTGTTACACCACTATCAACAATGTCTGCCGTGCTCGCACTTCGGAATGTCTGATAACCTGGCTGTACTTCTGCTCACTGGGTATATGCAGAGTCTGAAGCCTGAAGCACCAGCAGTGATGATTAAGTAGGTACGGACAAGGGAATCCCAGAAGCTCTTACAGGACTTTTTCGAATCAGTGGACTGACTGTATTCAAGGAATCACATTCGAATTTGAATGAGTATGCTGCAGTTGTTACCGACTTCATTAATACCTGTGTTGATGAGTGTGTGCCTGCTAAGATTTACTGTACATTTCCAAACCAAAAGCGGTGGCTGAACCAGGAGGTACGTCGTCTGATTAATGTTAGATCTCTGGCATTCAAGTCTGGCCACCCAGGTCGGTACCGGAAAACAAAGTGTGAATTGCAGAGGACTATTTCAAGGGCGAAAAGACAATTTTGAATGAGTTTGGAGAAGATATGCGACCTACGACAACTCTGGCATGGTTTGCAAGATTTTATTCCTACAAAAACAAAGCCGAATAGCATTAATAACACAGAGGCTTGACTGCCAGATGAACTCTATGCCTTCAATATCCGCTTGAGAGGTACAATAGAACTACAGCTGTGAAGAACCCTGCTGCACCTAATGACTCTGTGATCTTTGTCTCAGAGGCCGATGTGAGGCTCTCTTTAAAGGGAGTGAATCCTCGCAAGGGTGAAGGTCACGATAGAGTCCCTCGTAAGGCTCTGAAAACCTGTGCCGACAAACTGGCGGGAGTATTCAAGGACATTTTCATACTCTCATTGCCACGGTCAAAAGCTCCTACTCTCTTCAAAAAGGCGACAATTTTAACAGTGTCTAAGAAGAATAATGTGAGCTGCCCTAATGGCTATCGTCCGGTAGCACTCACATTTACAGTGATGAATTGCTTTGAGATGTTGCCCATGACTAGACCGAACTCCTATTTCAGCAAATATGAGGACCCTGCCTATCGCCGCAAAAGGTTAACGGCAGATGCAATTTGAATGGCTCTTCACCCGGCCGCAGAGCACTTGTGCAATGCAATGCAAACACCCCCGTCGGAAAGCTGTTCATTGACCATACCTCAGCATTTAATACCATCATTTGCACAGTCCTGATTGAGAATTTACAAACCCTGGGCCTCTATACATACTTCTACAATTCGATTCTCGACATCCTAACCCGAAGACTGCAATCTGTACGGATTGGTGATAACATGTCCTCTTCGCTGACGGTAAACAGTGGTGCACCTCACTGCTCATTCTCCATTGATCCCATTGCTCCACTCAAGGTAGCCATGACAGTGTGAATAGGTGTAGCTCAAATACCATCTATGAATTTGCTGATAAATCTCTCTCTATCCCCTCACTCTCTCTCACTCTCTCTCTCGCTTTCGCTCGCTCTCTCATGCACCGCCGCTACCATATAACCATATAACCATATAACAATCACAGCACGGAAACAGGCCATTCCGGCCCTCCTAGTCCGTGCCGAACTCTTAATCTCACCTAGTCCCACCTACCCGCACTCAGCCCATAACCCTCCACTCCTTTCCTATCCATATACCTATCCAATTTTACCTTAAATGACACAACTGATCTGGCCTCTACTACTTCTACAGGAAGCTCATTCCACACAGCTATCACTCTCTGAGTAAAGAAATACCCCCTCGTGTTTCCCTTAAACTTTTGCCCCCTAACTCTCAAATCATGTCCTCTCGTTTGAATCTCCCCTACTCTCAATGGAAACAGCCTATTCACGTCAACTCTATCTATCCCTCTCAACATTTTAAATACCTCGATCAAATCCCCCCTCAACCTTCTACGCTCCAATGAATAGAGACCTAACTTGTTCAACCTTTCTCTGTAACTTAAGTGCTGAAACCCTGGTAACATCCTAGTAAATCGTCTCTGCACTCTCTCTAATTTATTGATATCTTTCCTATAATTCGGTGACCAGAACTGTACACAATATTCCAAATTTGGCCTTACCAATGCCTTGTACAATTTTAACATTACATCCCAACTTCTGTACTCAATGCTCTGATTTATAAAGGCCAGCGTTCCAAAAGCCTTCTTCACCACCCTATCAACATGAGACTCCACCTTCAGGGAACTATGCACTGTTATTCCTAGATCTCTCTGTTCCACTGCATTCCTCAATGCCCTACCATTTACCCTGTATGTTCTATTTGGATTATTCCTGCCAAAATGTAGAACCTCACACTTCTCAGCATTAAACTCCATCTGCCAACGTTCAGCCCATTCTTCTAACCGGCATAAATCTCCCTGCAAGCTTTGAAAACCCACCTCATTATCCACAACACCTCCTACCTTAGTATCATCAGCATACTTACTAATCCAATTTACCACCCCATCATCCAGATCATTTATGTATATTACAAACAACATTGGGCCCAAAACAGATCCCTGAGGCACCCCGCTTGTCACCGGCCTCCATCCCGATAAACAATTATCCACCACTACTCTCTGGCATCTCCCATCTAGCCACTGTTGAATCCATTTTATTACTCCAGCACTAATACCTAACGACTGAACCTTCTTAACTAACCTTCCATGTGGAACTTTGTCAAAGGCCTTGCTGAAGTCCATATAGACTACATCCACTGCCTTACCCTCGTCAACATTCCTCGTAACTACTTCAAAAAATTCAATAAGGTTTGTCAAACATGACCTTCCACGCACAAATCCATGCTGGCTACTCCTAATCAGATCCTGTCTATCCAGATAATTATAAATACTATCTCTAAGAATACTTTCCATTAATTTACCCACCACTGATGTCAAACTGACAGGTCTATAATTGCCAGGCTTACTTCTAGAACCCTTTTTAAACAATGGAACCACATGAGCAATACGCCAATCCTCCGGCACAATCCCTGTTTCTAATGACATCTGAAAGATCTCCGTCAGAGCTCCTGCTATCTCTACACAAACTTCCCTCAAGGTCCTGGGGAATATCCGGTCAGGACCCGGAGATTTATCCACTTTTAAATTTCTTAAAAGCGCCAGTACTTCCACCTCTTTAATTGTCATAGGTTCCATAACTTCCTTACTTGTTTCCCACACCTTACACCATTCGATATCCTTCTCCTTAGTGAATACCGAAGAGAAGAAATCGTTCAAAATCTCTCCCATCTCCCTCGGCTCCATACATAGCTGACCACCCTGATTCTCTAAGGGACCAATTTTATCCCTCACTATCCTCTTGCTTTTAATATAACTGTAGAAGCCTTTCGGATTTACTTCCACCTTATTTGCCAAACCAAACTCGTAACTTCTTTTAGCTTTTCTAATCTCTTTCTTAAGTTTCCTTTTACATTCTTTATATTCCTCGAGCAATTCCTTTACTCCATGCTGCCTATATCTATTGTAGACATCCCTCTTTTTTCGAACCAAGTTTCTAATATCCCTTGAAAACCATGGCGCTTTCAAACCTTTAATCTTTCCTTTCAACCGAACAGGAACATAAAGATTCTGTACCCTCATAATTTCACCCTTAAATGACCTCCATTTCTCTATTACATCCTTCCCATAAAACAACTTGACCCATTCCACTCTCTCTAAATCCCTGCGCATCTCCTCAAAGTTAGCCTTTCTCCAATCAAAAATCTCAACTCTAGGTCCAGTCCTGTCCTTCTCCATAATTATATTGAAGCTAATGCTATTGTGATCACTGGACCCGAAGTGCTCCCCAACACATACATCTGTCAGCTGACCTATCGCATTCCCTAACAGGAGATCCAACACTGCCCCATCTCTAGTCGGTACTTCTATGTATTGTTGCAAAAAGCTATCCTGCACACATTTCACAAACTCTAAACCATCCAGCCCTTTTACAGAATGAGCTTCCCAATCTATGTGTGGAAAATTAAAATCTCCCACAATCACCACCTTGTGTTTACTACAAATATCTGCTATCTCCTTACACATTTGCTCTTCCAACTCACGCTCCCCATTAGGTGGCCTATAATACACTCCTATCAGTGTTACTACACCTTTCCCATTCCTCAATTCCACCCAAATAGCCTCCCTAGAGGAGCTCTGTAATCTATCCTTCCAAAGCACCGCCATAAGATTTTCTCGGACAAGCAATGCAACACCTCCTCCTCTGGCCCCTCCTACTCTATCACACCTGAAGCAACTAAATCCAGGAATATTTAGTTGCCAATCACACCCTTCCTGCAACCATGTTTCACTAATAGCTACAACATCATAATTCCATGTATCAATCCACACTTTAAGCTCATCCACCTTTCTTACAATGCTCCTAGCATTAAAATAGATACATTTAAGATACTCTCCACCTCCTCCTCTCTTTTCATCCCTAGCAATGCATTCAAATTTATTATCCTTTTCTTTCTTCTCCCCTACAACTTCGGGCTGAGAGCATCCCTCCTCCATCACCTGCCTGTCCTCCCTCACACACGGTCTACTTACTTGCTCTACTGGTGAACTAACCTCCTCTCCCATAGTTTCCTCAAATTGATTTCCGCCCCCCCATCTTACTAGTTTAAAGTCTGCCCCGTAGCCCTAGCAAACCTCCCCGCTAGGATATTGGTCCCCCCAGGATTCAAGTGTAACCCGTCCTTCTTGAACAGGTCACGCCTGCCCCAGAAGAGGTCCCAATGATCCAGAAACTTGAATCCCTGCCCCCTGCTCCAATCCCTCAACCACGCATTCATCCTCCACCTAATTCCATTCCTACTCTCACTGTCGCGTGGTACAGGCAGTAATCCCGAGATTACTACCTTTGCGGTCCTTCTTCTTAACTGCCTTCCTAACTCCCTATACTCTCGTTTCAGGACCTCTTCCCCTTTCCTACCTATGTCATTGGTACCTACATCAGATTATGTACCTACCGTTTATCAGATTTCTAACTTTCACTTATATTTGCCTCAAACTGTTGACTAGAACTTTGTTAAGTAAATCACACTGCTCTGTCAGATCTGAAGTAGTCACGACATTTGAATCGTCAGTAAATGAGACTTATAATGTTATGCATCTGTTTCTCAGATTAGAAGTAATCAGAAATCAGCAGGTTGATGTCCTGGCATTAGTTTAGGACAAAATCTGAAAACATTAAACACATGTACGGGAATTACATTACACATAAAATGATATATTTATTTAATTTCTTTGAAACTTTCATTGAACAAGTCAAAATAAATTTGCGGCTGGCAACAACTACAGGAAAATAAAGGACAATAAAGCCGTAAACCATACTTCAGAACAGCCTGGGATATTTTAATAAAATATACGAGATCAAGAGTAAAATAAGGCTCAAGAGTAAAATACTGCTCTTCATTTTTTTTCCAGATTTATTTCTACTCAGCTGAATAAACATGATGGCATGCAAGTTATGTGTCAAGAGAGAAAATAAATGCCTCAAGAGAAGTCAATCTTTCTGCCATTGTTATTTCTCCGTGAGAGGCCAATAACCTGACGATCTACATGTTCATCTTTCTGGAGAGATGAAAGGACAGGCTACTCGGAAGATTTCCATTCTTCAAGGCTCGCTTTAGAAGAAGGGATCGTGGACTTTACACTAATTTACCTGTGATATTAAACAAAGTTCACACTTTAAGTTGGTTAAATTAAGACTGCAATATTAAATACAAAATTGTGTGCAGATATTATTATCTTTTTTATTTCAGTGATGAAATTCAAAGGCATAGGGTAATTTCACTGAAATTCTTGTTCTCCTCAACCTGAACAAACAGTAATGCGACATGATTGGATATCAACCTAATGCAGAGAAAATTATATTTCAGCAAAACAATATCTCTGACATTTTTCCCCTGATTTAATTATTTCTATTCAAAATTAAAATATGTTTTACACAATACTTTTTACTGTGAAAGAAAGACCTTCAGCAATTGAGCAACTCACAAAACCCTAATTTCAACTGAGTTATTAAGATTATAAATTACAGCGGACAGGACACAAAGAGTGAACAAATACAAATAAATTTATTTTTTACCGGTGAAAGTGTAAAACATCCGAACGATCCGTCGATGCGTCTTGGTACTGAAATGGTTGGAAGTTTGAATGCTCAGCGGTGAAATTTATAACTACTGCGAACTACGTACCCAAGGTACGTGTTTTTAAGAAACCAAATATACTCATCAAGTTTAATGCGTCAAGAGTATAAGGATATCAATGTTTTGTTACGCAGAAATTTGGTTCCTACGAATAGGAAAGGGATTAACTTACTTTCATCGGCAACTCTGAGCATCCGAAAATCGTCTGCACCGTCGGCTAACAGGATCGTAGCATCAGGAGAATCAATAGTTCTATTTTCAGCGCCGTTATCTTCGGTGTTATCCAGATCTAGGGGGAACAATGAGTCAAATCGACATTCCTGTAAACAATGCTGTACACCGCTACATGTTGGATGAGAGATATTCTTTATGCAACACCTGGGATAGGCATTTTGGTGAAGGACGGATCATTATCAGTAACCTGGCTTTTTACAAGTTACGAAAAGTTAACAAAACTCCGCTCTAATTATCTTTCAACACGAAACGAGCAAAGAAATAGCATTTAATTTGCTTGGCTGCAGGTGAGTTTTTGGCACACGCATCAAATAACAAAAATCCCTCTGAAAAGTTTCAGATCTCTTACCAAGTCACGTCATAATTCCTATAAAACTTGCTTGGTCAGGTTATGATCGCGGCCATAATTGCGGATAAGTAAAGGAAACAGAAACAACAGAAAGAAACGTATACCAACCTTGAAAACTAGAGTTTTCTTCAATACATTCTGGTTTAATTTCGGTGTTGTTAAATGCGTTACTGGTGTAATATGCGATTTGATTGATGGAATCAATGGAACCAAAGTCTAAAAGTCAACGAAATGAGATAGCTGATTAGCTGATGGAGAGATTTATTTCATCTACCAGACAGAATTCATAAATCCTTCATCATCTCAGTAAGAATATTGTGGGCACCTCGTGTGGAACTAGCATAGTAGCAGTCAGAAAATTGAGAATCAAGGCTGGTGTAACTGATGCAGAGTAGGTGTGCTGGGTTAAAGACAGCAGAAAAATCGTGTCTGGAGCACGACGAAGAACTACAAATAACAATGACACAAACTCATAGAGTGTACTGAATATTAAAAAAAAACAGGTGAGGGCGCTACTGCTGGCAACATCAATTCCCCACCTCAGCTCAGTTGGGGTCTGTTTTCCCTCCAGCAGTCCAGTACACTGCAATTTCAAGATTCTTCAGCAGAGATCATAGAACATTATAGACGCTTTGTCCCACGATGGACTCTTAACCTACTCTAAGAACAATCCCTCCAACATAACCCTCCTTTGCATTTCCCCCCATGTTTTCATGAGTCGCCTAAACGTGCCTAGTGTATCTGCTACGACAACTACTCCTAGCAAAACTTCCACGAACCGGCAACCCTCTGGCATAAAAACATAGCTTTGACATCCATCTCCTCTTTCCTCCAAACCCTAACAATTATGCACAAGAGAATGTCTGCAAATGTTCGAAATCCAAAGCAACACACTCAAATTGTAGGAGGAGCTCAGCAGGTCGGACATAATTTAAGTTTGAATTGAAGATTCGAGACTCAGAAGAAAGGGCAATATGGCAGAACTGTATTGTGAAGGGGTGGGGAGGAGTCTAGCTCGGGAAGATATATGAAGCCAGGTTAGTGCGAAAGGACAAGTGCTGGAGAAAAAGAGTATCTGATAGGAAGGGAGTGGACCACAGGTGAAGGGGTAAGTACGAAGTGTAAGGAACCAGGGGCAGATGAAAAGAGGTAAAATGTCAGAGTGGTGTATAGAGGAAGTGGGGGAGGGCGGAATCGTTAGTCATATCCAGACGAAACAGGCTCGGTCTGATTGGGAAGTCTCTGTACTGATTCAAGGAAACTCGTCTGTCTATATTTGACGAACTAGTCCATAGAACCATAGAACCATAGAACACAACAGCACAGTAAAGGCTCTTCAGCCCTCCATGTTGTGCTGACCCATATAATCCTTTTAAAAAGTTCTTATACCACGCTACCCCATAACCCTCCATTTTTCTTTCATCCATGTGCCTGTTCAAGAGGCTCTTAAAAATCCCTAATGTTTTAGCCTCCACCACCATCCCTGGCAAGTCATAGCAGGCACTCACCACTCTCTGTGTTTAAAAAACTTACCCCTGATGTCTCCCCTAAACTTCTCTCCTTTAATTTTTACATATGCCCTCTAGTGTTTGCTATTGGTACCCTGGGATACAGGTCCTGACTATCCACCCTATCTATGCCTCTCATAGTCATGTAGACCTCTATTAGCTCCCCTCTCATTCTTCTACGCTAGAAAGAGAAAAGTCCCAGCTCTGCTAACCTTGCTTCATATGACTTTTTCTCCAATCCAGGCACGATCCTGGTAAATCACCTCTCCACCCTCTCCATAGCTTACACATCCTTCCCACAAGGAAGTGAACAGAATTGAGCACAATACCCTAAGTGAGGTCTCACCAGAGATTTATAGAGTTGCAACATGACCTCTCTACTCTTGAACTCTATCCACCTGTTACTGAAGCCTAGCATTCCATAGACCTTCTTAACTACCCTATCAACCTCTGCAACGACCTTGAGGGATGCATGGATTTGAATACAACGATCCCTTTCTTCATCCACACTCTTAACTAACTGACTATTAATCCTGTACTCAGTCTTCTGTTCTGTCCTTCCAAAATGCATCACCTCACAGTTCTCCGGATTGAACTCCATCTGCCATCTTTCTGCCCAACTCTGCAGCCTGTCTATATCCTCTTGTAAACTTCGACCACCTATAGCTCCATCCACAACTCCTCCAATCTTCGTGTCATCCACAAACTTACTCACACATCCTTCCATTTCTACATCACAATTCTACATCTTATAAAAATCACAAATAGCAGGGATCCCAGGACAGATCCCTGCGGCACTCCACCTGTCATCGAACTCCAGACAGAATACTTTCCTTCCACAACTACCCTCTGCTTTCTTCCTTTAAGCCAATTACTTACCCAAACAACCAAGGTTCCACATTTACCATGCCTCATGACTTTCTGGATCAGTCTCTCATGAGGGACCATGTCAAATGCTTTGCTAAAGTCCTTGTAGACAACATCCACTGTCCTACCTTCATCAAATTATTTTGTTACCTGTTCTGATGATTTCGGTTACTCTGTGATTAAAATATGCACCCATTTCGTCCTTTTCTTATTCGATAGTTCTACTTACTTAGCCTCAGCAGACGAGCTCAGCAGTTTGCCCTATCTGAACACTGCTAAGACATTAGACCTATATTTTCCCATATAGGTAATGTCACCACTCCACCTATAATCACTCTTGTGATATCACGTCTCTTGCAATAAAACCTTGGGAAATTGCGCTGCCTCCCCTGTCACTTCTGCAACCAGGTATCAATCACGATAATAATGTCATAACCTCCTGGTTCTAATCCATGTCCGAAGCTCAAAAGCGTTTCCTTCCATAATTTGTTCATTTAAGTATACACAACTATTATACATGCTCAGTCTCTCGACTTCTGATTTTGTAGGTTCGCTTCGGCCTGCAATTTAATTTATACACCACCCTCTCAGCACCGTGCAGCAGTATCAAACTGTTCCTTCTGCATAATCTTCATATTTATTGTCTTACTAGCACGTGTGACGGCCAGCAATCCTAAGATCACAACTGTCAGGGCGCTGGAGCAGCGATCCAATCGCAGACCCAGAACTGTGCACACAGTGATATTAATTAAGCAACAAGTCCCGAGAAGTCAGCGCCAAAGTTCAGGCAGAGATCGAAACATCCAGAGAAATCCAAAAACCAGAATCGGGAAACAGGAAGAGTCGATATTCAAGACGCACAGAGAACGGATACTAATGCTGGAAGGCTCAAGGTAAAAAAAATACTGGCACAAACTTGCAGCCAATATGTGAAGACACGGGGCTAAAATACACTGAGCAGTAAAGCGAGAGGCAGGTGGTACGTAGAGAACTATCAGAAAGAATTGTCAGCAAAACAGTTACTAAAGAGAAACATGACAGAAGCGGAGTACTCCGTAATACAGGGGCCAGAATAGAGCACGAGCAGAGACAAGAGCGCATGGAGCATAAAAACAAACACGAGCACATGGCAATAATAAAAACAAAATCACAGACGACGACTAGGGAGATATCACACACAAAAAAAACAAAGTTGGACTTGAGGTGGTGACCCACAACCCTGGAATTCCTGTCTTTTAACTAATTTCCTAATTCTGTGAGCTCCGTTTGGAGGAAGTGATCACCCTTCTTAACATTACCGACGTGGACCATAACCTGCGGCTGCGCACTCTCCCACTTCCCACTTAATAATTTTTCGGAGCTGATCGAGAGCTTTCCATGATCCTGTCACTTGAGAAATGACAATATCTTTCAACTAGACAGAAACATCTGACTGATAACTAAACAAAATGAATCTACTAGCAGTGAAGCACGCATCTTCTCCTCCCTTCCTTCTAAGCCGCAGATCCGCACTCACTGCCAGAGAACTAACCAGTCTACCTTTCCCCTAAATGATAATTCCCGCCGAACAGTGTCCAAAGCAGAATAGTCGTTGTTCAGGGGAGCAGCCGCGGTGGCACCCTGCAGTGGCTAACCATCCCATTTCCTGTGTCCTGTGTCCTGCCCCATAATTGTAACGACCTACATATAAGTCCTGTCGATCAGCCCCTCAGCCTTCCTAACAATCGTGAATTCATCCAGTTTCAGCTCCAGTTCCTTAACACGGTGTGT
Source organism: Hemitrygon akajei (assembly GCF_048418815.1). NCBI lineage: Eukaryota > Metazoa > Chordata > Chondrichthyes > Myliobatiformes > Dasyatidae > Hemitrygon > Hemitrygon akajei. The sequence goes on from NC_133124.1 coordinate 198,249,434, forward strand.
GGGATACTGCAGCTTGCTGCACTTCTTACAAGTGCAGGATCTGCGGACAATAAAGCTCTCTCTGCCTTGCACCATCCCGCAAGGGGAACATTGCACTAATTTACCCGGCCTCCACACTGCTCTAGTTGTGCAAGAAGAAAGAAAGGAAGACGATTTAAATTTTTTAAAACGTAGAGCCTTCTCTTCTCTTCGCCATTATCACCCTAAGCCAGTGTCTGAATTTTCCACTCTGATATTGGCCCACACATATATTGTCATCAGATCTTTATTTCTATATTTCTCTAATGTCCTTTCCTTTCAACTTTGAAGTATCTTTTGGTATCTTGAACTGACAGTTCTCGATTTCTACTGTCGTAATAGGTAGATACGGTCTTTAGCACCTGAAAAGTAAATGAAAGAACCAAGGCATACCTGAACCGTGTGCATCGTTCAAGTTCTTGCTGAGGGGAGTATTCTCAATTTCTTCATAAATTGCTTGGTAAAAAATATCAGATGAAGCTCTGCCTGCAAACTCTGCGTCTGTTGAAGTGAGAATTCCGAAAGTCATGTGCAATTAAAGTTACAAACTGAAGAATTAATCTCTGGTTATTAAAATTAAAATGGGAAATCAGTCATATATGACTGCTGATGTACGGGAACTTTGAATATTCTGTCAATATCATTCATAGAATCTGTTTGTAACGCGCTGTAAGGATTCACTGCTTATATAATGGCTACTTTGTTATGTTCACTGCTAAGGTAACCATTTCTCTGTAGCAACAATGCTTGGGTTATGGCTGGATATAACAGAACTGTGGTATCCATGTTAACCAATCGGAGATTGTTGCTCTGTATTGTGATTTTTCTTTTTCGAGATCTTTTATCAGGGAGAGATGAAGAGGGAATACACGTGTGGAGAGAGCTAGTGGACCACCGGACGCAGTGGTCCGAAGGTGGCAGAATGTATACTGAGTGAGCTCCAACCAGAAACTTTGACTTTTCTTTGAATTGGGGCCTTTTTTTATTTTCATTACGAAACCAAATTCAAATTAAGATTCATAAGGTTCGATGACTCAGTTGCATATGGTATACTGTCTGATATTTTGTATTGTGGGTTTGTAACTGGGCACTGCATTACACAGCATCCACGCAATAGTGATTTCCCAGATTGGCGGGGCCAAAGGCTATTTCCCCGAGACGAACACGAGCTGGGCGAGCCTGAGGGTGACATGTAAACATAGACTTATTACAGTAACAATAAATACAGGGCTTATATAGATACATAAAACATATGCCAATTGATGTTCCAGACATTTGGTAAACTACATAGCAACTGATGAGACGCTGATTATTATTACTATACAGGAGAGGATACCATCCCTATTGTATCGGATAATATCGCGACAGTCTGTAGAAAAACAACAACAATTACTCAACAAAATTTGAAATATTATTCCGAGCAATAATAAAGTATAAAGCTTGAATCTTACCTCTTCTCCGCTTTATCACTATCATTGTGATCAACTCGCCCACGACAACGATTCCAAACGTCACGCAGACAGCAAAGAAGATGGAGGAGAACTTGTTTTCCAATACTTAAACATAAATTCAGTAGGTAAATTAAAACGGACGCTTTAATTTTAAGGTTTAGACATTCACGAAGAGAAATGCTTATTTTAGTTACGAAGTAAGTCTACATAATGCGGAATTACTCATAGAATTAGATTTATATAAAGATGTCAAATACGTCGTGTAAAACAACTGAAGTAATAATTATGGGTTTTGACGGTAGAGAAGAAAAAGCTTGTAAAAGACACGATAGAACGGATCAGAATAAACATTACAAAGTACGTCATCAGCGTTGAACATGCAAAAGTCAAATGAAGCAAATACTACAATGAGAGAATTATGGAGAAGATTCTTAAAAATAGAATCCTTTGGTGGATATCTTTCAGGTGGAAGACAACAGTTCTGAAAATATACTAGGAGTCGAACAGAATAATCTGTTTAAATGTCAGAATAATCTGTTCAAAACATCAGGGCAATGAGCAGTTAAATTATGGGTAATAGAGCTATCGCCAAGGGTTACAGAATTGGAGCTTAAATGTCCGCTGTGAAAAGAAACAGCATGTACACACGGAGTCCGATGGATGTCATGGACAAATAAGTAAAGAGACAAGTTATAACAGCAAGAATGGTATTTGTCCTGACAATCATATTCATTGCTCTAAGGGTGCTCGTGGTTTTCCATTATTCATGCCTATTCCAACACCGTTCAGCCACAAACATCCCTTTTCGCAACTCGAGATTCTCAGAAATTGAAGACATCAAAGTATTGGAATTACAGCACTGAGCAGCAGTACAAAGCACATTATATGGGCCAGAAGCGTTTCCCCCTTTTCCTCATTTGTTGAAATGTCAGCTGCCCCATTAGTAGGTCATGGGCGGTCGATAACTGCTTCTAAACATGATGTTCTGTTAACTCAATGCAGCGAACAATTTGTGTTGAAGGTACGTCTCAAGCCGTTCTATCCTCACGACGCTGCACACCATTTGTTTCTCTCATAATATTAAACAGTGGAATGACTCTCAATCAATCCTCCAATTGAAAAATTACCTCTCAAAGTCAGCAACGTCCTTTCTAGACTAAAGGAAATCTCATCCTATCAGAAAAATCGATGTTTAATGTTCGTCAACAATCTTTAGCATCACTGTGCTTTCCTGCATTTTGAACTCTTTGTTGTAAAATAGTTTGGAATATCCCTGAGATCAGCAAGTCTTGCAATCAGGCTGAATGACTTGAATGATCACAATCAGCCTCCATAATGTACCCGTGAGTTAGAAATACACATATGTGGGCGGGGGGCGGGGGTGTCTCTAGTTTTCAGAGGAATAAGGATTCTCGGAGTAGCATTCAAACTCAGCTTTCGAAGCATTTAATATCTAGTTCGTTTTCATGTCAGACATGATCACTGCACTGCAGATATGCGGGCCAAGGTGCTCGATGAAACACCGACATCTGTCCGTGCTGGAATGCGATAAATACAGAAGTTGACTGCAAGCTGCAGATTTACCATGAATGACACATTGTAACCGACAGCGTAAAGCAGTGCTTGATGCAAAATATGCGTCCACACAAGCCAGACTGACAGCCTACCTCCATGATGGGTCAGTCAGACTATGAGCAGTAATTGATAATTTCGTGGCCTAAGGTAGAATGAGTCAATTTTAGAAAGCCCTGCATATTTATTTCTTCAACATAGTACCCTCCTACATGTACACACTGAGTCCAGCGGCCGTGGTAAATAACAATCCCTTCTTTGTAGAAGAGGTCCACGGTAGGGGGCGGGGTGGGGGGTGGTGAGATTGGTACTTTCGTGGCATAAGGTAGAAGGAGATGAGTTATTAACTTCAAACTTTCTGTTACGGGGAACAAGATCTTGCAAGAGCAAGATCATAACGAAGTTAATTGGGAGGACGAAGAGTAGACAGTTTTTTTACGAAGCATCAATTTAATAGGCTCATACAAGCGTGCTGGAAGCTATTTTTCATCCTGCTTTCAGGCTTTTGCAACTTCTGTCATTTGGAAAGAATGAATCAGAGAATCTCTGCGGTGGTTCGGGGCTTCGATTATGCAGCCTGATTTACTGTGGCAGTGCGAAGTTAAGTCAAGAGGTCATAGAGGGGATGCTGGTTTCCCAGATCTGCTGAGCATTTATAGTTTTTCCATGCCATGGTAGGGCGGTGCCATAGCAAACCCTTACGTATCTCGATAGGATACGTTCTATGGTGCTTCCTTAACAATTGGTAAAGGCCGTTAGGGAAGTGTAAATGTTTTTTTACTTCCTGCTAAAATAGAGAGGTTTCTGAGCTTTCTGATCCGTCCTGTCTGCATGGTTAGAGCTTAATACACTACTGGCACTTCCCACGCACTCATCCTCAATATTGTTGAATTAAATAAAACACATCTCTGAAGTCACCGATACCCTTTTTTGTTTTGCTGAACTTGAGGGAACGGTTTTAATGACCCTATATCACTTAGCCTCCTTTCTCCTTCCTGTACACCTACTCCTCGTTATTGTGATAGGGCTTTTTACGGTGGCACGTTGTGCAAACATGTAAATGGATTAGAGCATTATGTGGCCATGCAGCAGTGAACTTGCAAGAATTACGATAGGGAAAGAGAAGACAGAGTTGTGGAACATTGTTGGTTCGATTGCGAGTTTGTTGGTCGGATGCCAACGATATACTTTTCGAGGGAGGTGTTAACTCGCAGGGTCCGGAATATGCTGGTGGGTTTGCTTGGAACTGCAATGCTGATATAAAATTCACTGGATATGACTCATCTCGATGATTTCAGCACGAACTTAGAAAATAGCAAATGCTTCAGCATTAACATATCAAGGAACTAACAGCCTGCACTAATTCTCCAAGTCGCAGATGATATTGGTCCAACAAATTATATGTATTAATTGTAACTATCCACACATACATCAGCAATGATTTTCCACATACATAGTGGAAATTCGTCAACGTTTCAATAAGAACTCATTTGAAGGTACTTTCTGTATACTCAATAATGAGTCAATTCACCCGATAATCAGATAAGGTAATCTCACCAATATATTTGGCAGGAGTTGGATATACTAGTTTTAAGAATTTTACAACATCCTGATACAAACAGTTGCTTGGGCAATTAAGATTTCAGCAGAAATGTTAACCGCTCTGGATATCCTTTGTAATTAACAAAGGATATCCTGTGGGAAACTTCGTCACATGGTGCGAGCAGAATCATTTGCAGCTTAATGTGAAAAAGACTAAGAAGCTAGTGGTGGACCCGAGGAGGGCTAAGGCAACGGAGATCCCTGTTTCCATCCAATGGGTCAGTGTGGACATGGTGGAGGATTACAAGTGCCTAAGGATACGAACGGACAATAAACTGGTCTGGTCAAAGAACACTGAGGCTGTCTACAAGAAGGGTCAGAGCCGTCTCTACTTCCTGAGGACACTGAGGTCCTTTAACATCTGCTGGACGATGCTGAGGATGTTCTACGAGGCTCTGGTGGCCATTGATATCATGTTTGCAGTTGTGTGCTGGGGCAGCAGGCTGAGGGTAGCAGACACCAACAGAAACAACAAACTTAATCATAAGGCCAGAGATGTTGTGGCAGTGGAACTGGGCTCTCTAACGGTGGTGTCTGAAAAGAGGATGCTGACCAAGTTGCATGCTTTCTTGGACAATGACTCCCATTCAGTCCGTAATGTACTGGTTAGGCACAGGAGAACATCAAACTTTACAACTCGTCCCTCGGAGTGTCAGACACCCTGTGCCAATAGGCTGCTCCTGGACTTATTTCCACTTGGCATGATTAACTTATTATTTAATTATCTATGGTTATATATTGCTATATTTCTTCACTATTCTTGGTTGGTGCGGCTGTAACGAAACCCAGTTTCCCTCGGGATCAATAAAGTATGTCTGTCTGTCTGTAAGAAAGGCAAATCAATCCTTTCTAGATCTAATTACCTAATTAAAGATCTAATTAAACAAGATTCGAGATCGAATAAAGGAAAAATGCCGTAATATTAAATACCTGAACCGATTGGACCAGTGGGAGGTGCGGACTCTGTTGTGAAGAGAATTTTTGAACAAATATTAACAAATTCGTCTTCTTAAGATTTACTTTCTCAATTGTTTATGATTACGATGTTTACAAATCAGTTGAATATAACGTGGAAATTGTCCAAGGACACCTACCTGAACAAACAACAAAGACATCTTCCTTATGATCACAGTCATGCTGACCGAGTGGAGAGGAAGGACAACTGGACAGGGAAGATTCACTTCCTTTGCATTTCACTTCGTCCAACCAAAGATCGCCGACGTCCTGGATAATTTTATCCGGCACTCCAGTCAAAAGGGCAGAGCCACAGCCCAACTGCCTGCACGCCACATTGGCATCGGCCAGATCCCAGGAATCATCACATATCGTGCCCCAGATATTATTGAACTGTATCTCCAACCTTCCGGAGCAATTGGTGTTGGCGCCAGAAACGCGCAACTTTGGTTCTAATGCAGAAGAAAACACTGATGTTGCATTCATCATAACTTCGAAATGGAATTTAAAATGATATTGCAAATTGTAGTTTAGATTACCTGCTGCATAAACAGGTTGAGATATATTGCGTGCTTCGCAAATCTTTACACTGGACCGGTCCGGTATTTTGGCCTCTGATGAGAAGATAAAAATTTTGTCAATTTTTTTTTAACAACGATGTTTAGAATACAAATCGCCAGATAATGTGTTCCATCTGTTACCTTTACATTCAACAACTGCATGTGAGTTATATTGACAGTCGTGTTTCCCCCATGGTTTTGCATGACACTGCCAAAGAGTCGACTCGTACGAGAGACATTCTATTCCATCCAGCCATATTGGATCAGATTCTTTTCCGTATTTCTCGGAGTAATCGACGATAGATTCCACGGTTCCGCAGTTCATTTGCTTGCAGATCACACTCGCATCTTCACTATGCAGTTCCTCGGAACAAACTGTTCCCCATCTCCCATGGTACCGCACTTCCACTCTCCCTTCGCAGCTGTGTTTTCCTTTCACAAGGCGCATCTCTTTGTGTTCTGAGAACAAAGTAGCTAATGCAAACGTACTAATAATATTTTCGTACGGTAGAAAACTTAACTTGTTTTTAAAAATACAAAAGGCACGAGATAGATATTTGCGATACCTCAAAACAACTGAAATCGCTAGAAACACTCAGAATTGAGCGTAACGTGTGGACAGGTAAGGAAATCAGGGAACAACAAACTACAGGGTGTTAGGAAAGAAGTTGAGAAGCAGGACCTGAAAGGTAGTAATCTCGGGATTACTGCTTGTGCAACGTGACATTGAGAATATGAATACAATGAGTTGGAGGACAAATGCGTGGCTGAAGGATTGGAGCAGGGTGCAGGGATTCTGATTTCTGTATCATTGGGAGCTTTTTTCGGACCGGTATGACCTGTAACAAACAGGACGGGTTGCCCCTAAATCCAAGGGGGACCAATAACCTGGCGGGAAGGTTTCCTAATGCTCTGGGGAAAGTTCAAACTAGAAGTGCTAGGGTGAGGGGAACGGAAATGTAGAGACTGAGTAAGAAGAGGTTAGCTCACGAATAGAGAAAGCTTGTAGACAGTGCAAGAGGGAGGTTAGGCAGGTGATAGAGAAGGAACGCGCTCAGACCGAAGGTTTGAGATGCGTCTATTTTAACGCAAAGAGTGTTGTGAACAATGCCGATGAGCTTAGAGCGTGGATCAGTACTTGGAGATATGATGTGGTGTTAATTACAGAGACTTGGATGGCTCAAGAACAGTAATGGGTACTTCAAGTACCAGGTTTAGATGTTTCAGAAAGGACAGGGAGGGAGGCAAAAGAGGTGGGGGCGTGGCACTGTTGATCAGATCAGTGCCTCGGTTGCAGAAAAGAAGGACACCCTGGAGGGATCGTCTATGGAGTCTCTGTGGGTGGAAGTTAGGAACGGGAAATGTGAAATAACTTTACTGGGTGTTTCTTATAGGCCTCCCAATAGTAACAGGAGCATCGAGGAGCAGATAGAGAAACAGATACTGAAAAGGTGTAATAATAACAAAATTGTTGTGATGGGAGATTTTAAGTTCCCAGAAATCGATTGGCATCTCCCTGGAGTAAGGGGCTTAGATAGGTTGGAGTTTGTTAGGTGTTTTCAGGAAAGTTTATTGACACAAGATTTAGAAATTCCTACAAGAGGAGAGACTGTACTTGATTTGGTATTAGGAAATGAATCTGGTGAGGTGTCAGATCTCTCAGTGGAAGAGCATTTTAGAGGTAGTGATCATAATTCTATCTCCTTTACAATAGCATTGGAGTGAGATAGGAACAGATAAGTTGGGAAAAAACTTTTAATTGGAGTGAGGAGAATTACGAGACTATCAAGGATGAAACTGGTAGCTTAAATTGGAAACAGATATTCTCAGGGAAAAGAATGGAAGAAATGTGGCAAACGTTCAGGGGATACTTGTGTCGAGTTCTGCACATGTACATTCCAATGAGACAGGGAAGTTATGGGAGGGTACAGGAACCGCGGTCTACAAAAGTTATAATAAATCTAGACAAGGAGAAAAGAAAAGCTTACAAAAGTTTCACAGAGCTAGGTAATGTTAGAGATCTAGAAGATCTCTAACATTTCAAGCCAGTTCTCGATCCACAAAGCAATGTCCCGTTGGATCCCATGCCTCCTAACATAAGGCTAATAGGAAGGATCTTAAGAAGGAAATTAGGAGAACCAGATGGGGCCATGAGAAGCCTTTGATGGGCAGTATTATGGAAAATCCCAAAGCATTCTACCAGTATGTGAAGAGCAAGAGGATAAGACGTGAAAGAATAGGACCTATAAAATGTGGCAGTGGGGAAGTATGTATGGAACCGGAAGATATAGCAGAGGTACTTAATGAATAATTTACTTCAGTTTTCACAGTGGAAAAGGATCTTGGTGATTGTAGTGATGACTTGCAGGAGACTGAAAAGCTTGAGTATGCTGATATTAAGAAAGACGATGTGCTGGAGCTTTTGGAAAGCTTCAAGTTGGATAATTCACCGGGACCAGACGTGATTTACCACAGGCTTCTGTGGGAAGCGAGGGAGGAGATTGCAGAGCTCTGGCAGTTATCATTGTATCATCAATGAGGAGGGGAGAGGTTGCGGAAGATTGGGGACTGCGGATATTGTCCCTTTATACAAGAATGGGAGTAGGGATAGCCCAGGAAACTATAGGCCAGTCAGTCTTATTTCAGTATTTGGTAATCTGATGGAGAAGATCCTGAGAGGCAGGATTTATGAACATGTGGTTAGGCATAATATGATTGGGGATTGTCAAAAGCAGGTCGTGCCTTACGAGACTGGTTGAATCTTTTGAGGGTGTGACTAAACACATTGATGAAGGTAGAGCCGTAGATGCAGTGTATATGGATTTAATTAAGCCATTTAGTAAGGTACCTTAGTCAAGGCTTATTGACAAAGTAAGAAGACATGGGATCCAAGGGGACATTGTTTTGTGGATCCAGAACTAGCTTGCCCTCAGAAGACAAACTGTGGTCGTACACGGGTCATATACTGCATGGAGGACGGTGACCAATGCTGTGCCTCAGGGATCTGCTCTGGAACCCCTACCCTTTGTGATGTTAATAAATGTACTGGATGAGGAAGTGCTGGGTTGTCTTAGTAAATTTGCAGATGACACAAATGTTGGGGTTGTTATGGGGATGTTATGGATGGTTTTGTGGAGGGCTGTCAGAGGTTCCAACGGAACATTGATAGGACGCAAAGCAGGGCTGAGAAGTGACAGATGGAGTTCAGTCCGGATAAGTGTGAGGTGGTTCATTTCGGTAGGTCAAATATGATGGCAGAATATAGTATCAATGGTAAGACTCTCGGTAGTATGGAAGATCAGTAGGATTCTGGGGTCCGACTCCATAGGACACTCAAAGCTGTTACGCAGCTCTGTGATTAAGAAGGCATACGGTGCATTGGCTTTCATCAATCGTGGGATTAATTTTAAGAGTCGAGAGGCAATGTTACACCTATATAGGATACTAGTCAGACCTCACGGTGCTGTGCTCAATTCTGGTCGCATCACTACAGGAAGGACGTGGAAATCATAGAAAGGGTGCAGTGGAGATTTACAAGGATGTTGCTTGGATTGGGGAGCATGCCTTATGAGAATAGGTTGAGTGAACTCCGCCTTTTCTCCTTGTAGCGACAGAGGATGAGAGATGACCTGATAGAGGTACAGTGTATAAGATGATGAGAGGGATTGATCGTCTGGATAGTCAAAGGCTTTTTCCCAGGTCTGAAATAGCTACTTGCAGAGGGCACTGTTTTACGTTGCTTGGAAGTAGGTATAATGGAGATATCAGCGGTAAGTTTTTTTTTACGCAGGGTGGCGAGTGCGTAGAATGGGCTGCCGGCCGCAGTGGTGGAGAGGAAAGGACTGAATGTTTTAAGAGACCCCTGTATGGTCACATAGAGCTTAGAAAATTAGAGGGCTATGGGTAAAGCCTCGGTAGCTCTACGGTAGAGAGATATTCGGCACAGCTTTGTGGGCCGAATTGTGCTATAGATAGTCCATGTTGCTGACAAAAAGATAGAATCTAATTAATTACGGAATTTGGAGGAACGGAAACGTGGGACTGGTAGTGCACTTCTGCTGGTCTTCAGGCAAGTTCAGGCACTAAATCTGAGAATGTTTTGTGTGAAAATTGGGAAGAGGTTTTTGTTTATTTTTCCCCTGCTCAGGTATGATGGCGAGAATAAGCGTAGCTGCAAGAAACAAATAGTCCGAAATAAACGGTAAAGGTCCATGCAAAATGTCATAATCAGTGAAAATTTTCAGCCTTTGGAAAGAATTTCTCCCTCAGTTTCCATTCTGCTTACACCGCCCATTAGATTATAGGGCGCTTCCTGATGCAATTGCTTGAGAAGCGACCTTGTTGTCTTCTCTCTACCCTGTACTCAGTCTTTGCAGTTTACGCAAAGATTATCTTGCAGTCTTTCGATTCTGACATCTTGCATGTATTATTGGCGTTGTTAACAATTTTGTCTCCTCTTCACAGCATGATCAGTCTGATCAACATCTGCGATCAAAGGTGCCGTTCTGGTCCCCTAATAATCAAAATGGCTATTCCGCACCAACTTATGTTTTATACCCAGTCGCCTCTTACTGTAACAGTATTGTCTGTGTATTGGTGGCGGACGCGTGGAATTCAGTGCCAGTGTCGGGTGTCGAGATAGCTACATGGAGCTTAGAAACATATAGGCTATTCCGCAGAGAAATTGTTGGCAGTTTCTTGAGAAGTTTACATGGTCGGCGCAGCACTGTGGGCCGAAAGGCCTGTAAAGTGCTATAGATCTCTATGTTTCTATGTTTATGTTTCAATAACCCTAATGTGTGCTATAAATCGTTTCACGCATCTCCAACAAGAAGACTCCAATACCACAGTGCAGAAAGTCGGCATAATGGATTTACGCTTACCAGAACACTCCACTGTCACATCTTCTTTATGACTGCAGTCATGGTGGCCCCACAGCGCCGAAGGACATTTCCAGAGATACTTTTCATTACCCGAACATCTCACTTCATCCAACCAAATTTCTCCAGTGCTTCGTCCACAGTTCAGAATATTTTTTTTCTCCAAAGCATAACCACAACCTAGTTGCCTACATACCACGTTAGCATTAACCAGATCCCAGGAGTCATCACAGACTGTTCCCCAGGATCCATTGTAATAAACCTCCAGTCTTCCAGCACATGCATCTTCACTTCCGAATAGCCTTAACTGCATGTGGTCTGTTGAACAGAAACATACAAGGTTACTCGTTGCATCACAAACTGAACTCATCACCTCGTTCTCATTTATGAGACTTCTTCTGAAATTAAAGTTTGAAAATAATTGTGCAATCATTTCACAGCATGTTGGAAGTTGAAGTTTCTGAAGTATAAAATCAAAACCATAAGTTTTTAAGAATTTAGTAAGGCTGCAGCGCGGATTAGATCGTTCGACTGAACTGGGCGCTCAGTCACTGGTTTTTGTCTGAACCAGGCTATGGCACTTCACATTTACACCCTGCATAGAACGTTGGGCACTCAATTTCCCAGGTGGAGCTTCTCTTTCACCATTGTACTGCATGCAGTACCATAGATCAATCATGCTGGCAGGCATTTGGTACTTTACTCTGCCAGAGGGGGGTGGGGGTGGGTGGTGGTATTTCTTCTAATCTGACATTTTCACTATCTAAAGCATGGTCGATATCAGAGTGGTTCGGTGTAATTTGAAGGATGTATTCCTCTTCCAAAGCAGTGGAAAGAGCTTTGGACCATCTCGCTGGGAGGAGAGAATATCACCACTGTACCTCCTGCCCAAGATCTCCGGTTGTGCAATCACAATATCAAGCATGGGGTGATCCAATTAGTCACAGTTTGCCAGGAATTGATAAGGAACGGATGTTCATGGTCTCGTGTCTTACTCTGCATGATGTCTTCACATATACAGGAATTCAATCAGTCTACAACAGAACCACATCATTTTTTTTAGATAGAGATACATCATTGTTATCTGTATTTTCAGGAAAGTTAAGGGTGTGCTTCGTTAATCGTGCAGATAGTGCTTCGGTGGAAAATCTACTGAATAATGAATAATAGACTTTGCGAATGAATATAATTCATATCAACAGCAGATCAAAGACCATTGTGGATGTTGTGTGTTGGAAATTATACGTAGGATAATCATCAGCCAAAGCAGATTCTCATAATTCTGGAGGAAAAAAACGACAAGGAACTGATTGTTGCTTTTGATGAACAAACACATCGCTAGCTCTTTTGGCTGTCTCTTCCTTTGCTTATTTTTTTTTTCTTTCCCAGCGACGAGCGCAGACAACTTGCGGTGACTTTCCAAGGAGGTTTCTGTCTTGCCAGCCATTTACATCCATACCTCATTAAGATGGAGTATCAAATATTGCTTAAAATTGATCTATTTTTCAAATGTTGCAAGATGCTGTTTTAAGTGTAAATATTAACTTCCATTCCTTACGTTCTCTGTTCAGTTGACGGCCCAGACCAGAAAATATCAACTTTTCACAATACATTTAATGATTTTGTTGTTGTTGTTGTTTTCCCCAATTAATAATAACGTCTGTGCTCTTACTGCTACTACCGCCACATCCAAATTTGACCGTTGTCTAGTATCCAAATACTATATATAATTATTTGGGGTGAACATCAATAGCGTTTACATTTTCAGAGTTTAATTAGCAGCTTCTCTACTTCGTTCTCAATTGATAGCATGCTTTTGCTATGGTATCGTAAGCAACTCTGTCATGGACAAACCCAACCTCCAGCATGGAAAAAAAAACAGTGCTACGAAAATGTCAAAAGAAACCAGCAGGACCTCATCCGTGGTAGAGGAAGGATCTTTGCTAAAGGGACGTATGAAGTCTCACGTAACAGTTCCATTTCATTATATCGTCATAATGAAGATGGGCTTTTTGGGAAATTATGAAAACGGTGGTAACACTCGGTATTCGTAGTAGTTTTGATCATTTTTTTGTCATCAACGCGACATTCACTCACAGTTCAGCTTCTCCATCAGTACTCCATTTTGGAAATCCCTGTACTATATCAGCCCAATTATCGTCGCCTGACTGCAAAATCACATTACATTAAATATTTGAGTAAAAAACTTACATCTGTGCAACATAAATACGAAATAATTGAACTCCGTGCATCACTGTCAATGAACTTCTGGCTGGATGAGCAAATTACATCATGACTTATTTCATGTTAAAGCAGTAGTGCACACAAACGCATACAAAAATAAATCTCTGAGAATTTCGCTCGACGTGAATCTAATGGCAATTATCGGATAAATACTGAAAATCCGTAGCGTCACATTTGACCCATGTTTTGATCCTCTAACCATAAGTCATTTACCGTGAAATAAAGCCAGACATCAGCCCCTTAACTTTGCTCTTTTGTTGCTCTTTTCTTGGCAAATCTTGCACCTGCAGCATCAGGCTGAAATATCCGAAGTTTTCTTGATAATCCGAAAACTGCATTCCCCATGAACGTCAAGGTGATCAAAATTCCGTCCTCCTTAACCCGGAAGAAATACCTGCCACTTCTGGTAAGTTCTCCAACAGCCGCTCTCTCTTCTCTCTTTCTCCATTCCCCGTTCCCCGTTCTCCGTCCCCTCTGATACCTTCTCATTTGCCGGTCATCATCACCCACTGATGCCCTGTCCTACTGTCATTGTTTCCATAGTCTACTGCCACACACACACACACACACACACACACACACACACACACACACACACACACACACACACACACACACACACACACACACACACACACACACACACACACACACTAGTGAGTATTGGAGAGTATGCATTAGAACTGCTGTCTACCCGATAAGAGAAGTGCTCTGGGATATAATGTTTTTCTTTGATGAATATACAAACAGATGTACCCTCTTCGCAGTCCATTCACTGTTGTTTTGTCTGCAGTGAAGCACACATCTGTTTACGAGGGTAATAAACGCACATCTATTGACTGTGGTAATGTGTGCGCAATTGAAGACGGATAGTTTCACAACCAAACTAATGCAGTTTCTGCGCGCTACAGTATCACTGCTGCGCTGCCACCTACTGATATCTTTTCCATAGATTGCGTTTTAAATGCTGTAACCAGCATCCCTTGAACAAAATGATCTTTGCATTGTCAGGGAATGTATGTTAACTACATAAAACATAGCACATCATATTCACTGAAAGACCTCATAATGAGAGTTCAATCTGAGAGCTTCCTATAGGTAGATAGATAGATAGATATGAAACTTCATTATCGTAACTATACCGCCTGCAAAATGGGATTTCACCCTTCCAAGTCTGTACTTACTCTCTGATATCCAAAAATGCTGTAGAGTCTGTGGAGCGGGGTATTGGGAGGCGCTGTGTATGCGTGGGGTATGCGGTGCTGTGGTCGGGGTTCATTGTAGTATAAAATAGAAATACTTCAATTGGGAAATTTTCACCGATCTGGCTAGATACCAATCCCTATGCCTAAAAGATTCCGAATTTCTTGATGCATTATTAATGGCCACACCAGTTTACAAATTGTTATTGGCACATTTTTGACAATATTCACCTGAACACAGGACACCAACGCCCGTGATGTTAGCAGAAGACCTCTGCAACAAAGAAGTTTTGCAGTTTCGCAGATGCGTCTCATTTCCTTCACATCGAACTTCGGTCACCAACATGGGCCTTGCAGTTTCTCTGTACCTTGAGGAGTTGTAGGCGGATGTGGCGAAGCCGCAATGCAGTTCTCTACAGACAACATTTGCATCATTGAGGTTCCAAATTTTATCCTGCACTCTATGCCAGGTGCCATTATCGTAAACTTCCACTCGGCCATCGCAGCGGCCTCCTCCATCGCTCAGTCTCAGAGACCACTTTTCAGCTACGATATCGAAGAAGTTAGATAAAACAGTTAATATCAATCGACAGTATTCAACATATTTTTTTTTCAGATTTTACTGCGGAGTTTGTTTTATACACAAATTTCCCCCCGTGTGACTTAGCTTGCGAGCAACATCAGTAAGGTTTGTCAGTCCATTTGAGCTATAAAAACGCTTTCTGCACTTCATCTCCGAAACTGGAAATATGAAGTATACTGTTTTAACTTTGAACATATTGATAACTACTGAATGTGTTATGTTTTCTGATCCCCCGTCAGAGCTACTCTGTTGGCACTGATCTGTTTCATAAATCTCTTTATTTTGTTCCGGAATATTAAATACAAGCTTCCCAGGAGAGCTTTTCTGCTTCTCTTTACGAGAGGTGCGGGGGAGGAACTCGCACAGACAAAACATAATGGGACTGTTTCTCCCCCCTTGGAGTGAAGCAGACCAAGCTGGGAATTGATCCAGGTTTACAAAATGGTAAGAGCCTTACGTAGTGTGGATAGACAGAGAATTTTCCCAACGGTCAAAGGGGCGATTACATGCAGGATTAACCTTACGGCGAATCGAGGGAAAAAAAGGGAGGACATCAGAGCTGAGCTTTTCTGACGCAGAGAGCCGAGTAGTGCGCACGGAACGGCCTGCTACCGGTGCAAATAGAGGGAGATACAGTAGGGACATGGATGATAGAAAAATAATGAATGGTTGTGCAGTCGGGAAAGATTGGACTGATAGTACAGTAGGTAAATGTGGTCGGCAAAACATGATGCGCCGAAGGAATAGTGTTTTGCTGTAATATTCTATGTTCTAAGTAACAATGCCAGACTCTGTTCGTCCAGAGCGAATTGTAATGGGGTCCTTTATTTCTTATTGTCCCTTGTCAACTCAATAATAAAATCTATATCCCAGGTAGTCTCTGCATAGATAATATATTCCTATATTTGTGGAATTTTACATTGTGCCAAAAACTACTATAATAATAAATATATTGTCTATACACAATTAGACTCTAACTTCAGAATCATTCACTCTATACTAAAGCACTGTCTATTTACAATAAATCTAAAATTGATTCATGGCCTGTCTTTGTAAAATTAAGGAGCTGTAACAATCGTCTTAATCTTAAACAGCCGTGATCACAACTAAACAACAAAATCGTTAAATTATTTAAAACATCACCTTTGTGAAAATTTCTACGACCAATGAGTAATTTCTTTCTGTTCGACATTCTTTGTGACTCACCAGAGCAGATGAGACCAGCGTCATTCCAATGTGAACAGTTAACCTGACTCCAGGCTGAGACTGGACAATCTGTTAATCGGGTCTCGTTCCCCAGACAACGGTAGTCATCCTTCCACAATCGTCCTTTTCCTTCGCTAAAGGTAGCACCTCTAGGAGTTGCATTTACTGCTCCGCACTGTAGATGTTCACAAACCACGGCAGCATCTTCCAGGCTAAAGTATTCATCACAAAGTGTCCCCCACTGGCCTCCGTGCAGGACTTCCACACGGCCAGAGCATCTGCTCTTCCCATCAACCAAGCGTGGTCCATTCTTCCCTGTTTTAGTAATAATTGAAGGCAGTTAATTACTCTCAATAAAAACAGATTAAATAATAAAATTGAGAAACTGGTTGATTTTTCAACTTCTCCACATGGCTACCTGACAACGGTTTCTCTGCAGGAAAATTCAACGAAATGGAACGCACAGAAGATATATACTATGCAGATACGTTCTTCACCTCGTTGAACCAGAAAATTTTGTCTCCAATACATTATGAGATCCTATCATAAACATGAGAAAATCTATCGATGCTGGAAATCCAAGCAATACACGCAAAATGCTGGAGAAACCCAGCAGGCCAGGCAGCATCAATGGAAAAGTGTACAGTCCACGTTTCGTGCACACTTCGGGCGGCGTCCCTTCATTGGGACTGGGAAAAAAAGATGACGATTCAGGGTAAGAAAGTGCGCGGAAGATAAACCACAATGTGATAGCAGCAACCAGTAGGGGGAAGCGGTGATGTAAAGAGCTGGGAAGTTGGCTGCATACAGGTCTAGAAAAAGGGGCAATCTGATTACAGAGGACAGAAGGCAATGGAAGAAAGCAAAGCGGGAGGATCAGCCGAAAGAGGTGACAGGCAGGCAGGAGGATAAAGTGTGAGAGCTTTTTGGAAATGGCGAATGGTGAAGTGGAGGACAGGACATTACCGGAAGTTCGAAAAATTCAATGTTCATGCCATCGGGTTAGGTGGGGGCTACCCAGTCAGAATATGAGGGAATGCTCCTCCAACCAGAGTTTGGCTTCATCGCGGCAGCAGGAAGAGGCTCATGGCAGAATGGGAATGGGAAGCAGAATTGAAATGAATGGCCACTGGGAGACCCCACTTTTTTTTTGAAGAACCGAGTGTACCTTCTCGCTGAAAAGGTCTCCCGAACTACGCCGGGTCTTACTGATAAACAGCAGGACACTTCGGAAGCATTGAATATAGTAGATGAAACAAGCATACTCACAGGTGAATTGTCGCCTCACCTTGAAGGACTGTTTGGGACCCTGAATTGGGTGTGGTAGATGTAGGGACAGGTGCTGCACTTCTTCCGCTTATAAGGATAATTCCCAGGAAGGAGATCAGTGGGGAGGGAGCAATGGGCAAGGGAATGTTTCAAACCAGGCTGCCATGTGGAACCTTATCAATGCCTTTGCTGAAATCCAATGTACAACATCATCTATCCTCATTTACACTTTTTGTTAAATCTTTTTTAAAAAGCTTACAAAGTTCTGTTAAACACAATTTTCCATTTACAGCACCATTCTGCCTTCTCATCAGATTCTGTTGATAACTAAATGGTAGATAATAGACAATAGACAATAGGTGCAGGATTAGGGCATTCAGCACTTCGAGCCAGCGCTGCTATTCTCTATCATTATGGCTGATCATCCACAATCAACACCCCTATTCTGCCTTCTCCCCATATCCTTGACTCCGCTACCTTTAAGAGCTCTATCTAACTCTTTCTTGAAAGCATCCAGAGAATTGGCCTCCACTGCCTTCTGAGGCAGAGCATTCCTCAGATCCACAACTCTCTGAGTGAAAAAGTTTTCCCTCAACTCCGTTCTGAATGCCCTACCCTCTTATTCTTAAACTGCAGCCTCTGGTTCTGTATTCCCCCAACATCGGGAACATGTTTCCTGCCTCTGGCGTGTCCAATCCGTTAATAATCTTATATGTGTCAATTAGATACCCTCTCAGCCTTCTAAATTCCAGTGTATACAAGCCCAATCGCTCCAGTGTTTCAACATATAACAGTCCCGCCATCCCGGGAATTAACCTCGTGAACCTAAGCTGCCCTCACTCAATAGCAAGAATATCCTTCCTCAAAGTTGGAGACCAAAACTGCACACAATACTCCAGAAGGACCTCTTTGCTCCTATACTCAACTCACCTTGTTCTGAAGGCCAACATGCCATTAGCTTTCCTCACAGCCTGCTGTACCTGCATGCTTACTTTCAGTGCCTGATGAACGAGGAAACCTAGGTATCGTTGTACTTCCCCTTTTCCTAACTTGACACCATTCAGATAGTAATCTCCCTTCCTGTTCCTGCCACTAAAGTGGATAACCTCACATTTATCCACATTAAACTGCATCTGCTAAGCATCTGCCCACTCACCCAACCTGTCCAAGTCACCCTGCATTATCATAACATCCTCCTCACATTTCCACTGCCACCCAGCTTAGTGTCATCTGCAAATTTGCTAATGTTACTTTTAATCCCAACATCTAAATCATTCATGTATATTATAAATAGCTGCTGTCCCTGAACCAAGCATTGCGGTATCCCACTAGTCACTGCATGCCATTTTCAAAAGGACCTGTTAATGCCTACACTTTGTTTCCTATCTGCCAAACAATTTTCTACCCATGTCAGTATCCTACCCCCAGTACCATTTGCTCTAATTTGGCCCACTAATCTACCATGTGGGAACTTATCAAAGGCCCTCTGAAAGTCCAGGTACATTATATCCAATGGCTTTCCCTCATCCATTTTCATAGTTACATCCTCAAAAACTTCCAGCAGATTAGTCAAGCAGGAATTCCCCTTCGTACATCCATGCTGACTCGGAACGATCCTGTTACTGCTATCCAAAAGTGCCGCTATTTCATCTTTTTTAATTGACTCCAGCATCTTCCCCACCATTGATGTCAGGATAACTGGTCTATAATTCCCTGTTTTCTCTTTCATTCCTTTCTTAAAAAGTGGGATAACATTAGCTAAACTGCATTCCACATTACCTTTGCGACATGCCAATTTTAACTCTTGATTCAACCTGCACCCTATATCCAGACTACTGATTGGAGGCCTATATATAACTCCCATTATGGTCTTTTTGCCCTTACAATTTCTCAGCTTTATCCATACTGACTCTACATCTCTATGTCACCCCTCGCAAGGGACTGAATTTAATTCCTCACCCACAGAGCAGCCCCACCCCCTTTGCCCACATGTCTGTCCTTTCGATAGGACGCATACCCTTGAATATTTTTTCCCAGTCCTGGTCCTCTTGCAGCCATGTCTCTGTTATTCCTACAAAATCATACTTGCCAAGTTCCAACTGAGCCTCAAGCTCATCCGCATTTTTTTTATACTTCCTGTATTCACGTAGAATACTTTTAATCCATTACTCCCCTCAACTTTCACGTCGAGTCCTATTGCACTTGGCCATACTCTCCGATCCCTTCTTGAGCGTTCTGCCCCGTTAATTCTGTTGTGTTCCTTAACTTTTCTTATTCTGTCTTTCCCTATAACTCCATCCTTATATTTTCAGTTCGTCTCCCCACACCCCCCCCCCCCACTACTTAGTTTAAACACACCCGAGTAGCAGTGTCAAATCTGCCTGCCAGAATGCTGGTCTCTCGCCTGCAGATCCTGGCCATTAAAGTATCTTCCAGTAACTTCGCCACCTCTGAACTTCTCCACCTCTAGCTTTGAGGCTTAATGGCCTGTTCTAGGAAAATCATTCCGAGATTTAAAGGCTTATTATATGAAGAGCTTTTGATGGTTCTGGGCCTGTGCTCACTGGAATTCTGAAGAATAAGGGTTGACCCAAATGAAACCGATATTGAACATTCTCGATAGAGTCGATGTACAGAGGTGTGGTAGTCTAAGACCAGAAGACAATGCGTTGGCATAGAGGGTTGTTCTTTTAGAACGAAGATGAAAGAGAATTTATTTAGCTAGCTAGTGGACTTCGTTGCTTCAGGCTGCTGTGGAGTTCAACTCTTAGGGTATAATTAAAGTAGAGCTTGACAAATTCTTCACGAGTCAGAGCATGAAGGGATATGGGGAGAAGGAAGGGGTTTAGGGCGAAAAAGCAAAATGGCTCAGGCATGATGAAATGGGAAAGCAGATTCGATGGACTGAATGGTCTATTTCTGTTCCTATATCTAGTAGTTTCGACTTATGGTTTCGCAAAGACACTATCAATATTCCCCGGCCTGATCGTACTTGCAGGGAATTCATAAGTCATTTTGTGTTCCATTAACGACTATGTTATTGGCTTCTCATTTTTTGCCTCTATGCATGATCAATGCGGACATGTGTTCTGCTCGGTTCTGCAGCGGGAAACTCCGATGGTAATGGTGCAGAGGGTTTCGACCTAATTGCATTCCTCACTAACGCAGTAGATTGATGCTTGGAAATGACGTGACATTAACAACGTCTTCAATTTTTGACACATTTCTGAATAACCTTTCTTTCGCTGTTCTTTTTCCAAGAAAGGGGTAATGTCTTCAACATTTTCCAAGCACCTAGATATTAACTATTAACTAGTAAATCATTTTTACTCGATTGTCGCAGTAGTGATGAAAGGCTTTGGTTGTTAAATGGCTTTGTCTCAAAAGAGTGACACAAATTGCTGGAGGAACTCTGCCGTCCAGCCAGCATCTATGGAAAAACAGTAAACATGCGACGTTCCTGGTCATGACCCTACGTGTATTTTTGTGTGCATTCGCTTGATTTCCAGATTCTGAAGATGATATCTTCTTTGGACTTCAGCGTTTAATCTGTTTCATGTTAGTTGTCAGCATTTTGTTAGAGTTTAGAATATTTAGTTTTATTTGAACTATTTTATTGTTTTCTTTCATTCTAATCAGACTTCCAATATAACTCGGAGCCCTGCCATGTGCAGAAGTTCTCTGATGACACGGCCATAGTGGGGTGTGTCAGGAATGGACAGGAGGAGGAGTATAGGAAACTGATACAGGACTTTGTGATATGGTGCAACTCAAACTATCTGCGTCTCAATATCACCAAGACCAAGGAGATGGTGGTGGACTTTAGGAGATCTAGGCCTCATATGGAGCCAGTGATCATTAATGGAGAATGTGTGGAGCAGGTTAAGACCTACAAGTATCTGGGAGTACAGTTAGACGAGAAGCTAGACTGGACTGCCAACACAGATGCCTTGTGCAGGAAGGCACAGAGTCGACTGTACTTCCTTAGAAGGTTGGCGTCATTCAATGTCTGTAGTGAGATGCTGAAGATGTTCTATAGGTCAGTTGTGGAGAGCGCCCTCTTCTTTGTGGTGGCGTGTTGGGGAGGAATCATTAAGAAGAGGGACGCCTCACGTCTTAATAAGCTGGTAAGGAAGGCGGGCTCTGTCGTGGGCAAACTACTGGAGAGTTTAACATCGGTAGCTGAGCGAAGGGCGCTGAGTAGGCTACGGTCAATTATGGATAACTCTGAACATCCTCTACATAGCACCATCCAGAGACAGAGAAGCAGTTTCAGCGACAGGTTACTATCGATGCAATGCTCCTCAGACAGGATGAAGAGGTCAATACTCCCCAATGCCATTAGGCTTTACAATTCTACCGCCAGGACTTAAGAACTTTTTAAAAGCTATTATTAATGCTTTTTGAGAGAGTGATTTAGATGCATATCATATTTTTACTGAGTTAAGTATTGTATGTAATTAGTTTTGCTACAACAAGTGTATGGGACATTGGAAAAAAATGTTGAATTTCCCCATGGTGATAAATAAAGTATCTATCTATCTATCTATCTATCTAATTTGAATTCAATAGCCGTGGGTTAATGTTAAATCAATGCACGACAGTTAGGCCCCACTTGGAGTACTGTGTTCAGTTCAGGTCACATCATTGAACATAGCACATAGAAAGCCTACTGCACAATACAGGCTCTTCAGCCCACTGAGCTGTGCCGAGCATGTCCTTACTTTAAAAATTACCTACAGTAACCATAGCCTTCTATTTTTCTAATCTCCATATACCCATCCAGGAGTCTCTTAAAAGACCCTATTGTATCCGCCTCCACCACTGTCGCCGGCAGCCCAATCCATGCACTCACCACTTTCTGCATAAAGTGCTGAGCCCTGACATCTCTGTACCAAACTCAAAGCACCTTAACACTGTGCCCTCTCGTGTTAGCCATTTCAGCCCCGGGAAAAAGCCTCTGACTATCCACACGATCAATGCCTCTCATAATTTTACACACACTATATTACTGCAGGGAGTATGTGGCTGCAATAGAGAGAGTGCGGAGGAGATTTGCAAGAATGCTTCCTGGATTGGAGAGCATGTCTTATGAGATTAGTTTGAGTGAACTCACCGGTTTCTTATTGGAGCGACCGAGGATAAGAGGTGACCTGACAGAGGTGTATAAGACGATGAAAGGCATTGATCGTGTGGATAGCCAGGCTTTTTCTCCCAGGGCTGAAATGGGTAGTCGTAAGGGGCATAGATTTAAGGTGCTTGGAAGTGGTCCTAGAGCAGTGGTTCCCAACGTGGGGCGTACCCACAAGGGGGTAATTTGATTTTTAAGGGGGGCAATTCGAGAATGAGTTAATAACAGTGAATTTTTTCTGCTAAGTCTGTGTGAGTATGAGTGTGTGTGCGAGTTAATATATATGTGTATATACAGAATGCATACATAAAAATACTTGTGTGTATGTACATGTGTAATTGCGTATGTACTGTATATATAGTGTATCACCATCATTACAACCGTCAAATGGCTTTCATAATTAAATTAATGAATTGACTGATGTAGGAAGGAACGAATGAACAAGTCCAAACGCGTAAGAAACACGTACGAGGTCGCGCCAATGCTGCTTTTTGCAGTAGCTTTCGGTTCTTGGTGGTGCGAAGGTGTGTACATTGCGTCATCTCTTTTAAACGGTGTATCTGTCTTTGTATGCTGTAGAAACGAATCGGCATTGTTTTATTTATTTATTATTATTATTATTATTATTTTAATATCACTTAATGTTCTTTTTTTTACAATTTCTTAGCAATTTCGTCCTCAGAACTTTAACAGTCCTTTGGTTCTTTTATTTTTGTCTTTCATGAATGCCATGTTCTTTGGAAGCTTGTTTAAACCAAGTTAATGGTCTTTTAGGCTTCCTCCAGGTGAATAGGAGTTCACCTTTTGAATAATAAGAATTATATATCACCACAGGGGGCATCAGGATTTTAGAGGTGATTAGGTGGGGCATGGCCAAAAAAAGTTTGGGAACCACTGTCCTAGAGGATGTCAGAGGTAGTATTTTCACACACAGCATGCCGGGTGAAGTGGAATGCACTATCTGCGATGGTTGTAGAAGGGGATACAAATAAGGTATTTTAAGAGATTCTCAGATGGATCCAAAGAAGTTAGAAAAAGAGAGGGCTATGCGTTAGGAACATTCTAGGCAGCTTTTAGAGTCGGTTACATGGTCGGTATAACATTGCGGGTCGAAGGGTATGCAATTGCCGTAGATTTTTATGTTTATCTTCTATTACGATATGGTTTCTGATTTCACTTGAATGATGTTTTCTGAAAATATCGCCATTTGCCTCCAGTTCAATTTCAGAGTACTTCCTGAACAACCTACTTGTCGTACAGGGATGTTGTATCAGAACCCAAATGCAGGACGCAGACTCTGCAGTGCTAGGAACAGAGCAGGACGAGGGACTCGGAACAAGGAGCCTCGGGTGGACTCCGAGCCCGAGACTGGACGAGGATCCAGAACCTGTGTCTTTCCTCGGGCTCGGACCCACAAATCCAGGCGAAGACGTGACGATGCTTGGCTAGAGACTTGGGATCTTGAGGCTTGGCTTAAGGCTTGAGGCTGGGGTCAAGGCTTGGCTTGACGCTTGAGGAAGTAACGGCAGAACGGCCGGATTTACCCGACAGAGGCAAAGACAAGACAGGTTCCCCCGCAGGGCAATGGCAGAACGGCCTATCTTACCCCACGGAGGCGAGGACAAGACAAGACAAATTTACCCCGCAGGGCAACAGCAGAGCGGCCTGACTTACCCCACGGGGCGAGGACAGGAAGAGCCAAACACCGAAGGACGACAGACAGTTCCATCTCTGCATCGGGTCTGCAGCTAGTAGCCGTTACGGCCAGCAACCTTGGCTGGCTACGGAAACAACCGGATCTCTACTTAGCTCGGAGTGGCCCAGCTGGCCCGGGAAACGGCCGACTCCATACCGCAACGACAGCTCCGACTACTGACAGCAAGGCGCCAAGAAGCAATGGTTCTCCAACGCAGCCTAAATATGGCAGGTGGCCGTACCAGCCTTCCACCAACCATTTGCTCCATCAGAATCTTGCCAGGGAAGCTTCACAGGACGACTCCCCAACTACACTCAATCCCAGGGCCACTAACATTCCCAGCCAACCAGATGAGCATCAGGTGTTTGCGGTTTAGTCCAACCGAGACAAGGGACAGCCGGAGGACCGGGAGCCAGGAGCCCGCGGACTGCGAAACAGAACGCGGACCCAGGACCGGACCACGACGCTACTTCCTTGCAAACCTATAAAATCACAACATACTTTTGAGTACTTATCTCCATGTATTTTATTTGCATTCCTTTCTAAACATTATACCGCCTGTAGTAGGTTCTACCATCTCGTCCGTCCATAAGATCTGCTGGTCAATTTTCCTCCTCCGTGGTCCAATATTCCTTTTTGGTGCAGTTACATAACTAAGTAAATCGGTGAATAATGCCCAAGTACTTTGTTAATATGCTAACTCATTGATCAGTGCCATCGTAATTTATCAGCCTATTAGTCAAGTTTTGATAGGAGACTCTTTTCTTCATCCCTTCTAAAGTTTCCAATTATAGGTATTCTAAATTTCCTCCTTCAGAACCCACATTGAACTCAGTCATTATTGTTGCTTTATGGTAAATCTTCAATTATCTCTCCCCCCCCCCTTTACTGTCGGTAAATTTTACATCAAAATAATATCGAATGATACTGCACCAATGCAATTTATGAAACATTATTTGGATGAGTTATTGATAAGCGAACTTTGCCTTCAAAATACGATCAAGGCTTAATATTGATTTATTTTTTTCTGAAACCCGACACTCACCAGAACAGGCCAGACTGACATCATTCTTGTGGTTGCAATGATGATGAGTCTTTAAATAATATGGACAGTCGCTTAGGCTCGACTCATTACCTTGACATGCAAGGATTTTGTTCCATACAGGGTCGTTTCCCTCTCCAAAATAAGCTCCCCTCTGCACAGAAACAGCAGCTCCACATTGCAGATGATTGCACACCACGTTGGCATTATTCATATCCCAGTGCTGGTCACATACTGTTCCCCAGGATTCAACAAACTGCAACTCTAGTCTTCCCGAACATTCGTCATTTCCGGACACCAATCTTGCAGTTCTGTGACCTGATAAAGATGTGAACAGCAAACATGGCAAAGAAAATTTAGCAATGTACAGCCAAACCATATTAAGTTCAGCATATATCAGGGTCTGAAATCGTTGGGTTACAATCTGTTCTCCGAGGGATATCCTGACTTTCCAACAACAGAATGCACCGTATTTATTCATTTCTGGTGAATTAATTTTTACTGAAGCTTTTGCACACCCATGTTGGAAGTTAATTGTAAGTGCGAACAAAACAGCCGGTAATAATAATGGATCAGGAATATTCTAAAGTCAGTAACAAACAATCTTTTGATCGCCAGGTGCATACTCTATGTTCGTCATTTGGTCCACATAATCCAAATTCCATAAATATTCCATTTTCTCTGTTTCCATATAACCATATAATAATTACAGCACGGAAACAGGACATCTCGGCCATTCTAGTCCGTGCCGAACGCTTACTCTCACCTAGTCCCACTGACCCGCACTCAGTCCATAACCCTCCATTCCTTTCCTGTCCATATACCAATCCAGTTTTACTTTATATGACAATACCTAACCTGCCTCTACCACTTCGACTGGAAACTCGTTCCACACAGCTACCACTCTCTGAGTAAAGAAATTCCCCCTCCTGTTACCCCTAAACTTTTGCCGCCTAATTCTCAACTCATGTCCCCTTGTTTGAATCTCCCCAACTCTCAATGTAAAAAGCGTATCCACGTCAACTCTATCCATCCCCCTCATAATTTTAAATACCTCTATCAAGTCCCCCCTCAACCTACTACACTCCAAAGAATAAAGGCATAACTTGTTCAACCCTTCCCTGTAACTTAGGTGCTGAAATCCAGGTAACATTCTAGTAAGTCTTCTCTGTACTCTCTCTATTTTGTTGACATCTTTCCTATAATTCGGTGACCAGAACTATGCACAATACTCCAAATTCGGCCTTACCAATGTCTTGTACAATTTTACCATTGCATCCCAACTCCTATACTCAATGCTCTGATTTATAAAGGCCAGCATACCAAAAGCTTTTTTCACCACCCTATCCACATAAGATTCCACTTTCAGGGAACTATGCACCATTATTCCTAGATCACTCTGTTCTACTGCATTCTTCAATGCCCGACCATTTACCATGTATTTGCGAGCAAGGTTTCCTCATTAGCTGAGGCCAGATAATTGATCGTTCACTAAACAGGGTCCTTTGCGTTCGACAATCCCCTCTGCTGCTCGACGTGTGTGTGTGTGTGTGTGTGTGTGTGTGTGTGTGTGTGTGTGTGTGTGTGTGTGTGTGTGTGTGTGTCTGTCTGTGTGTGTGTGTGTGTGTGTGTGTGTGTGTGTCTGTCTGTGTGTGTGTGTGTGTGTGTGTGTGTGTGTGTGTGTGTGTGTGTGTGGTACGAAAACAAAATTCCCAGCAATAATGTCTGTGGCACACCGCTGGTCAGGTTTGCTCACAAGAAAATAATTCCTCTATTTGTCTCCTTTGTCGTGCAGGACATTATGTCATTATGTATACGCTCGAACTTTCTGAGAGATTAGCATGCGAAGACATGGAAAAACGTTCCCAAAGTTTACTTGTATGTCTTCATTGATATTCTCAGCTACTCTTCAAACAAGCAACTGAATTAGTGAGACATGTTGACCCCACAGAAATGTATGACCAATAATCTAATCTGCATCTGCTTTTCCAGTTTTTCTTCTTCTGGATGTGTACAAGTACAATTGTTTCGAATTCCAACCCTTTGCGCACTTTGTGAGAAGTCAACTTTAAGGTCAGACGAAGGTGACCTCCAACTTCAATAATTTCAGCAATTTCCTTAATAGATGTTTTCCTATTTAAGCAACGCTGAATTAAATGCATTACCTATTTTTATTTTTTTTTTTTTGCAAACACAGACGCTAACAAATCTGATGTTCCAGGAGTATCCTAAAACATGCCTGAACTTTTGCATGCAAATTACGAGAAGACCTTTCCCCGTCAAACGCTAAGAACTCACAGCTCTACGTACTGTCCTATTGAACCCAGCATGCAATTGAGAAATGAAAGCTGTTGAGCTGTAAAATTGGGTTGCTGCCATGGGAACTGCATGGTTTCTAAAGGATGAGTGGTATAAATATGGTGAATACAAGCGTCCTTTACTTTCAGAAATAATTTATCAAAACCTGAAAGCATAGGTTTAGCGGAGATAGCAGATGTTTCACAAGGACCTGAGGGGCAAACTCTTCATCTACATGACGGTCTGTAGACGGAGAACAGCATGAGGAAGTGGTTGAGGCGGGTAAAGTGACAATATTTGAAAGCTATTTAGGTAGGTAAAGGATAGGAATTGTTTTGAATGATATAGGAACTCATGTGGACATACAAACGAAGATTGTCATATTGGTTGCCATGGACGATTATTGTCTGTTTTCTTTTTGTGGGGGTGGGGGGGGGAGAACTGTTTCCGTTCTGTATCACACTGCTAATCAACAGCTGGAAATGCTGGAACCGGGAACATTTCGGCGGCATAAGCATCATCTGTCAGGGAAGAGAAATTCTGGGCATTAAGAGAAAGAGCATTAAAAACTGAAAACGTCGGTTTAACGTGAGGTACTAAATAATTCAAAAGACCGGAGAGGGAACATTTACCTAGGTACTTGTATAGAAAGTGTTTGGCGGGCGATAGAACAGGACTGATTCCGTGACATATTGCGCTATTAAGCAAAGGTTGCAAATGCTGGATGCTGGAACAAATAAAAACAAACTATAGTGATAATGAGCGTGACAAATATCATCTGTGGGGGAAGGAAATTCTCGGAGTTTCTGGTCCTGATCTGTACAGTCCTGACGACATCATTTTCTCTCACGCCACAAATGTTACTCGACTCTTTCGAGTAGTTGAGCTGACACCGGACTATATATGCACTTGTTGGTAGTATTTAATTAACATCACAGTAGAAGTACGATAACAGGAAATGCAATTCCAACATGACGTGTATAATCCCGACGTGAATTGGATTTAGTTCGACATCACAAGCGAAGAGTGGCCTGCCCCCCTTATTTGCTATGGGAGTCATCCCGGACGACATCAAAATGGCGGGAGCACAGATACAAAAACCTGATGTTTACCTTCGCAAATAACGCCGACATCGTAGGAATGTGATTCGCCATAGTCAAACCATTCATCGATTATACACTCTTGCAGACTGGCCTCTCTCCCGCCGCACTTGACATCGGATAATAAAATGGGTCCGGATCCTTGCCCAAAGTGAGCATTGCCCAGGGTTTTCTGCGCGGCACCGCAGTCCAGCTCCCGACACGCCACAGCCGTCGCCTGCTCGTTCCACTTATCATGTCTCACAGTCCACCAGTTTCCCTCGTGGAGAATCTCTACTCTCCCGGCGCATCGACTGCCACCATTCACCAATCTTAACGTTGAACTTTCTGAAAAATAACAGAAAATAAATTATCATAAGGCAGCGACGAGTTAAGACTCCTCAAACATTAAAATTATTCATGAACAAAGTGATGATCAACGGGGAGGTCAGGCTGTGGCAAACCCCGAATAAGCTGCTTAATATAACGAAAGTAATCAAAGGGTTAGATAACGTCTGGAGAACAGAGAGTCAACCGGTCATTCTACGGGAAGACATTTGTGTCTCCGTGGAAAAGAAGATGATCTGCTTCAATGTTCCCTCTAATTTGTTCTACAGCTTTGCGGACCTAGCATGCTCTAATAAGAAAAGATTTACACACCCCTTAAAACTGTACACCATTTAAAATGTTTAAAGGTAAAAGAAAAATCCAGCTCCGTGGCAACAAAGTCTAACTGCGCAGCCGCGCACTCACAGAAGTTATAGGGAACATTGACTCCTGTTTACTCTTCGGAGAGCTGCTGATGAACTATTCTTTCCGTGCCTCCACTGTACTTAGTCCTCATCAATCGGGTAATCGAACACAAACATTAATGGAGGTGTGGAAATTTTCTGGAGAAAGAGTCGAACTGATCCTCCACGTGTCTTCAGCTCAGTACTAAAAGGATGGAATGAAAAATGGGAGTTTTCTTTTCACTTTCAGGAATTAATAAAGTCAGCTGAAAATACTTTCTCTGCTGACTGCTCTGCATGAAGTTTGGTGCTTGTCATTCCATGAAAAGAGCAGACACCTCTCAGCCAGATACTCCGTAACAATTAGTTTCAACAACCCAGGCCATCACTCCGTGAAAATTAAGCGAGGTTACCTGACTGTTCGGTCTGACAATCCACTGGACGGCCTGAAATGAGAAATGTACAATTAGATTTCTCTTTGGAGTTACAGGGGTTGTACACTTATGGATTAGCAAGTCATGGTAAGAGGGATAAGAAATTAATACGTGTTCAATGGTAAAAACATTCGCACCTCCCACCTTCCCGCCACCACCACATCCGCCTCCATCCCACGCTCAGTACCGCCCTCCGAGCTCTTTGTTCCGCTGCATTGCTTGACTCTGTGGCTCTGAAGATGCCGCTGCGATTCTCACAATAAATTTAAATTCAAAAGCAAAACAACATGATATGTTCCATTTGGCAGACTAATCCTTGCAATCACATGTATTTGCCGCTCATGTATTTCCGGATATTACAAATGATGGGTTGTTATTGCTTCCACTAAACTTGCGAACATTCTCATTGCTTAACATTGCCTTCTGCGCAGAAGGCAACTTGAACGCAGACTAATGGGGTTACTCTGCCCAAAAATAAAACTGTTCTCCACTCTCTCTATTTAGACACGACAAAGCTCATTTGTCTCTTCATATTCGTCTATGATATTGTTAGAATGATAGTCTAATGTTTATAAATACATTCGTTGATGCACCGGGTTACGCACCTAAAACGGATGACGATTTGCTCCCAGTCCGACTGCTCCGAACAAGTCTGCTCCTGTGAAAGGAACCGTCTGACGCATTGCTATGTTCATGTGATCGATTTTTAACAAGTGGTAAATGCATGGTTATGTTCATGAATTCAAGGCCACTGTTATAATTTGTGAACGGTTTTCACGCCTTTTCCTCTGGTCCAGTTCAACCACACTCTTCAGCTTATATCAGAATCAGGTTTATTATCACCGGCATATGTCGTGAAATTTGTTAACTTAGCGGCAGCAGTTCAATGCAATTCTCAATGCAGAAGAAAAAGAAATACAATAATATTAATAGCAATAGTAATCAAATAAAAAAACAATTACAGTATACGTATATTGAATAAATTAAAAATGGAATGGAATCTCACCTTCACGGCTAGGTTAGACCTACCAGAGAATGAATCTAGACTAGATCTAGTAGTAGGATCGTGACTAGCTATGTCAAGGAGGTAAGCATGCCTTTGCTGCTTTGCAGGCTATGCCTCTTCAGGCAAAGGCTGCACCTAACGTGGGCGCCGGCAGCAGGGCGTCTGATGGTGTCTGTGGCAGATGAATCCTAAAGAGTCAATGTTACAGCCACGTTGGTGACATGCGGAGAAACCAGAGTGTTGGTCAACGGATGGCATCACTAGACTAGTTAGTTGCCACTGCGGGGCAGCTTCCTTATCCACTAAGTCTGTTACACTCCTGTGTACCACTTAGCATCAGATTTGGAAGCGCGGAGAGACTGTATGGTGGGGGCACGACACCGTCTGACTTATTACTGTACAAGGCGTTTTGGAATAGAAACTCTCAGCACAGTCAAAATCGAAATCGATGGACAGTCGAAGGAGAAGAAGATTAAAAAGCATGGGGAAAACAGAATTATATATAGTTAAAAAGTGAGGTGCTGTTCAAGGAAGCTAATGTCCACTAAGGAATCAGATGGCAGAGGGGAAGACGCTGCTCCTGAATCACTGAGATTGTGCCTTCAGGCGTTCGTACCTCTTAGCTGATGATAACGGTGAGAAAATGGCATGCCTTGGGTGCAGGAGGTCCTTAATAATAAAGCTGCCTTTCTTGAAGATGTCGTGGATATTTTGTCGGATAGTACCCAAGATGAAGCCGACTAAATTTACAACCATCTGTAGCTTCTTCCGATCCTGTCCAATAGCCACTCCCCACCCGCTCCACGTCCCATACCAGACAGTAATGCAGCCTATCAGCATGCTCTCCACGGTACATCTATAGAAGTGTTTGAGTGTTTTTGTCGACATAGCAAATCTCTTCAAACTCGGAATAATGTATAGTCGCTGTCCTGCCTTGCTTATAACTGCATCAATATGTTAGGACCAGGTTAGGTCCTCATAGATCTTGACACCCAAGAATTTGAAAGTGCTCAATCTCTCCACTTATGATCCCTTTATAAGGATTGATTTGTCTTCCTTCATCTTATATTCCTGAAGTCCACAATCAGCTCTTTCGTCTTACTGACGTTGAATGCCAGGTTGTTGCTACGACGCCACTAGACTATTTGACATATCTCGCTCCTGTACGCCCTCTCGTCATCATCTGTGATTCTACCAACAATGGTCGTATCATCAGCAAATTTATAGACAGTATTTGAGCTAAGCCTAGCAACACATTCACGGGTATAGAGAGAGTCGAGCAGTGGGCCAAGCACACACCCCTGAGGAGCACCAGTGTTGATCATCAGCGAGAAGAAGATGTCATCACCAATCCGCACAGATTGTATTCTTCCGGTTAGGAAGTCGAGGATCCAATTTTCTTATGTTGTCAATAGGCAATGTTGACGCTCATTATATTAGGTTTATGACTCATAAACAGTAATACGAATAAATTAACTCAGCCTCAGAACTGGATAAAATAACGAGTGTTTTTTTTTTAATTCCGCGGCAGCTTACCCCCCTTGCGCATGTAGAGCGCCAGCTTGGGAACACTTCCCTCCTCAAAGGAGTTTTCACATTCGCTCTGTGTTTGTGTGGGCTTCCTCCTTTTTCCTACCGCATTCCAAAGACGTATGCTTAAGGCAGGTGAGTTGTTGGCAAGCAATGTTGCCGCCATGAGCATAGCGATATTTTTGCGCAGAGCAGCACAAGCCTCGCTGATTAGATTTGATTCAAACATCATAGGTCACTGTATGTTTCGAACTACATGTGACAAATAGGTAAAGATAATCATTTCTTTATTTTTCGTAACAGTTGAAACATGATCAATTCGTTGTTGGTTAAACCCCTTCGCTGTGTATTGAGAACTTTTTAAAAATTATTTTCTTATCGGATGATAAAAAAAGAAACTCACCAAACTCTCTAATCGACGTACTTTTCCGGGGGAAAAAATCAGTTTATTTCTTCTACTCATTATTTTCCTTCATCCTGCACTTATTACATCTCACGAAATCCCATGAGTTGCCCTTTGCATCATCGTTAGGGGTCCAGCAAGCAATAGTTCATGGTATCCAATTAAACTACCAACCAGCAAGCCATCCTATGTGGGAAGGTATCAGAGTACCGGGAGAAACAGGCGAGCTCACAGGGAAACATACACGGCAGATCTCGCAAGTTAACACCTTCGAGTAGACAAAAGTGTGCGTTTCTGCAACTACACAGTTGCAGCACGACGCATTATTACGTAAAGGATATTTCTAGTACGTTGCATTAATAGAGACACCGCTCAGGCACAGGTGATCGGCGTTCAGTTCTAAACTCAACTTCTCCCTGTGTGGAGTAGCACGTGCTCCATCGGAAACTCGGGCTTTGCCCACTTCCCAGATGGAGTTTAATTTTAAGTTAACTGGGAACTTTAAAATATTCCTGGAGTATGTCCAAAAGCCAATAAGACATAGGAGCAGAATTAGGATCTTTGGCCCATCGAGTGTGTTCCTCCATTTCATCAAATTCCTCTTAGCCCCAGTCTCTTGCCATTTCCCTATATCCCTTCATCCCCTGACCAATGAAGAATATAACAAGCTCTGCCTTTAATATACATAACGACTCTGCTTCCACAGCTGCATGTGGCAAAGAATTCCATCGATTCCCCATTCTCTGTGGAAGAAAGAAATAAATTAGCCTCCATATGCGTTTTAAAATGCCGCCCTTATATTCTGAGGCTGTATCGTCTCGTCTTTGACTTTACCACGACTGGAAACATACTCTACTCATCCACTTTGTCAGGTCCTTTCTGTATCTGACAATTTTCAATTACATAAGAGC
Organism: Hemitrygon akajei; assembly: GCF_048418815.1. NCBI lineage: Eukaryota > Metazoa > Chordata > Chondrichthyes > Myliobatiformes > Dasyatidae > Hemitrygon > Hemitrygon akajei. Next base: position 198,283,236 of record NC_133124.1, read on the forward strand.
ACTTTCTTCTGAATTATAGTGAATATTGCTTTGAATCTCCTTTGAACCCTTTGCAACTTCAGCATATCCTTTCGAAGATAAGGGGCCCAAAAATGCTCACAATACTCCAAGTAAGGCATCCCCTTTGCTTTCTAAATTCTCACCATTAGATCGTTACTTTTATGTTCTAGTCCTCTTGAAATGAATGTTAACATTGCAGTTGCCTTCGTCACCACATATTCAGCCTGCAAATTTACCTTTTGCGCCTCGGTTATTTTTTCGTATTTTCTTTTTATTTAGAAAGTAGTCAGCCTTTTCATCTCTTCCAGCAAATCTCACGAAACATATACATCCCGTTACATAAATCCCTATGCCATATCTTTGCCCATTTGTCTCATCTGCCGAAGACCTTCTGTAGACTCTCTACTTTCTCGAAACTACCTGCCCCACCAACTATATTCATATCATCTGCAATGCCTCCACAATCCCTTCAGCTACCTCTTCCAGAACGTTTGGTGCCCATTTCAATATTATTAGTCGGCTTACTTTCATATTCCATCTTTACCTTTTACCGACTTTATAGTTGCCTTTTGTTGTTTTGAAATGCTTCTCAATCAGTTCACTTCCCACCAGGTTTTGCCTTTTATATGCCCTCCCTTTGGTTTTTATGCTGGCTTTGACTTCTCGTGTTAGCCACGGTTGTATCAACTTTCCTTAAGAATACTTTTTTCCTTTCTTCCTCTGCAGGATGTATTTATCCTGTGTCTTCCGAATTGCTTTCAGAAATGCTTTCAGATCATTATACTCTGTCGGCAGCCCTGCCAGTATTATTTTCCAATTAATTCTGGCAAACTACTATCATGCTTCTCTAATTCCTTTACTCCACTATAATACTGATTCATCTGAGCTGAACTCCTTCTTCTCAAATTTCAGGTTAATTCGATTATATTATGATCACTTCTCCACTGAGGATTTTTTTCTTCAAGCTCTCTGATAAACTCCAGTTCATCGCACAAAAGACAATCCCGAATAGCTGATCTCCAAGTTGGCTCAACTATGACCGGCTCAAAAAGCCCTCTCGCAGGCACTCAATAAATCTCCACTACTGGTTTCCAACACAAACATAACTTTCTCAATCTACCTGCATATTGAAATCACCCATGACTATTGTAACCTTACCATTTTGTCATGAATTTGCTACCTTCCCTTGAAATTTGTAGGTTACATCCTTCATAACTTAACAGCTCTGATGGGCAGAAGGGTGAAGAGTTGCCCTTGTCCACCCCCGCCCCGGGAGAATCACAAACCGTTACTGTTGCTATACTGCTCATGAGAGAGAGATGTAAAAGAAAACATGCAAGAACATCTGCTACAGATAAGAGAGAGATAAGAAAGGAGAGAGAGACTTGTTGATTCACCGTATTTTGACTTCTGAGAGACTTATGGCTTCTTCCAGGGTACTGAACTTAGTATTGAAACTCAGGAAAAGTCTGAGGTATCTGATTTAGTTGTAAAGGAATGCATTCCTTTTGGGTCAGATGGACTTGGTTCAGTGAAGAAAGGGTTAACCTAGGTACCAGTGGAAAGTGAGAATTCTCAGTTGTTTGTGTTAGAAGGTGTATTAAAAGTTATTGAGTACATGAAAGCTGGTGATGTGAATATTATTGAAGGAGAAGGGAAAGGCGTTGTTCCGAAATTGAATAAAGAAAATTTAAAGACTGAATTAGTTTTAGAAGGATTGACAAAAGGGAAGGTACCGTTAACTGAACAACGGCTTGTTAACAAGGTGCCTGTGAATCAATTACAGTTTGTTTTGGTATTGCAAGGTAAACGACTCGCTGAGGTTATTCAAGGAGGTGATTTGGAGAGACAGAACCAAAACTGTTGTTTTGATAAATAGGAATCACTTGCAGATGTTAAACTGAAAACAAATAGAATGAAAGATCCTGAAGATAAAATTAATGACTTGCTTAAAAATAAAGAATTGTGTGGAAGTTCAGAAAATGGGCTTAGTTTGGATAACATTGGTGAAAAGATAACTCCTGTGAAAGGAGTATGTGAAGGCCTATTCCACACTGCTGAGCAAGCTAACCACGTGAGTGTTAAGTGGAAAAGGGACAAAGGTTGACCAAATGCCACTTTGAATAACAGGATCTGGTTTTGAGGGAATTTGACAAAGCATGTGAATAATAAAGATAAAAACACCATGAAAGATTGACTGTTTGAATGATAAATTTTAAAGTAAAATAAAGATTAGTATTTGCACTAACTTTTGTATTGTACTATATTATAATCACACATGTATTCGTTCACATTTTGTAACACTTAAGCTAAGATCACAACCCTTTGGTATTTTTGGCTAATAAGAAAAATAAAAACAGGAGGTTACTAAGTTGGAGTCTGATGCTACAGGAATTTGATATTAAGATACAACATATTAAAGGGAGTGACAATGTAATCGCTGACTGTTTATCTAGATGTTAATTTGAATGTGTATCTGTATTATTTTTGTAGGTAAGACCACTTCTGTATTTTGTTAGATTCTGTAATTCTGTAAGATGCTGTATTAGTTAATTTTCATCTTGGTGAAAATTCGCAGAATGATGGGGCTGATATGAAGGATGAACAGCTCTGATGGGCAGAAGGGTGCAGAGTTGCCCATGTCCCCCCCCTCCCCCCGGGAGAATCACAAACCGTTACTGTTGCTATGCTGCTCATGAGAGAGAGAGATTTAAAAGAAAACAGGCAAGAACATCGGCTACAGATAAGAGAGAGATAAAAAAGGGGAGAGAGACTTGTTGATTCACCGTATTATGACTTCTGAGAGGGTTATTTATCTTATACCATTCTGTTCATTAAAATTCCTCAGTCGACAGCCGGAATGGGCTGGTTTGATGGACACAGCCATTCAAAATTGATTGACAACTGAGTCCCCGTGAGTCAGGATAAAAGTGAGGTCTGGAGAAACACCCTTCAGACCCACCAGGCGACACACTATTGAGCACTGATTGAGTGTTGGAACCCACGGAAAGGTGTGGGGCATCGGAGACCGAACAAAGAGATCGGTCTTGCATGTGAGGCTCCCCTCACAGCAGAGCCGGTGGGGACTTGTGTGTGTCCCCACTCATGCCAGAGTGACGAGTCCACTACAGAAGAACGGTACAGCTGAAGGACAGAGGGGTCATTAACTGAATGGCCACAACAACGGCACGACGGATCAAGAACGGAAAGAAAGGTTTGCCTGACTGTCGCTGTTACTGCTCGCTCGCTCTCTCTCTCCAACGATTACAACACAACAACCACTATCTACCTCAGCACGTATGAACTGAACTGAACATTATACTTTTATATGACAATTCATTATCCCCTAAACATCGATAGAGCTTGTTTATTATTGCTTATTATTATTCCCACACTTTTAGGTTTATTATTGCTAACGTGTATTATCTATATAATTGCATTATTGATATTGATTTGCTTATTTTATTAATAAACACTTTTGAATATAGTACCACCAGACTCCAACGGTTTCTTCTTTCTCTGCCAGTTAGACACCCAGTTACGGGGTACGTAACACAACTGTTTGAAAATCTCAATGCAACTCCCATCAGGGTCATTTTTCCCTTCCAGTTTTTTAACTCTATCCACAATAAGTTAACATCTTCGGATCTGATTTCAGTTCATTATAATGCTTGATTTTCTATTTTATCATCAGAGCCTTGACGCCGTCTCTGCCCCCCTTCCTATCCTTTCGATACAGTATGTACCCTTGGGCATTTAACTCGCAGCTATAATCTTCATTCATCCGTGATTCTGTGATGCCTACAATATCAGAATTGCCAATCTGAAATTGTGCTGCAAGTCCAATTATCTTATTCCACATGCTGACCGCATTCAAATATTACACCTTCAATGCTGTATTTACTCTTTCCGATTTTGACCGGTTTTTACGTTCCAACTCATCCTGTTGTCTGAAATTTTGCCCTATCAACAGCCTCTTCTCAGTACACATTGCCACTATTTGTAAACCATCATCAGCACTATCATCGGATTTTCCTATGAATTTCCATGCATTGAAATACACGTGGCTCAGGACACTAGTGGCACCACGTTCAACTTTTTGATTGCTGATTTTGTCTGAGGTCATAACGACATCTCGCACCATATCAACTCCACTAACTGTTCTAATACTCAAGTTGCCACCCCAATGCAATTCTAGTTTTTAAGGCCCACCATGCGTCATTAACAATTGTTCCCGCTAGTGATTAAACACTCCCTTGTTCAAGGCAAATCGTCCCTTCTGTATAGGTCCCATCTTCTCTGGAAGAGATCCTAATGATCCAAGTATTGTATGCTCTCCTTCCAATACGAACATTAGCCATGTAATAAATTGTTTAATATTCCCAGTTCTGGCTCCACTTACACGTGGTATGGATAACAGTCCTGAGATTACAAACCAAGAGATCCTGCCCATTAACTAAGCACCTAACTCGCTAAAATCCCTATGTAGAATCTCGTAACTTGTTCTACCTATGTTATTGGTAAATATATGAACCACCACTTGTGGTTGTTCGGCCTCCCACTTAAGAATGCTGAGTACTCAAACAGATATATTCCCGGACTCTGGCACCCGGGAGGCAATTTACGATCCGGTATGTTGGTGATGGGAGAATCTATGGTTGGAGATTTAGTAAGAAGGAACATTTTAAATAGCATTCAATTGTAAGTTGATGTTTGCCGCTCGGCACAGACTCGAAGGCCGGAAGGAGCGAATGAGCGTTTGTGTGTGTGTGAGTGACGATATACGTGGCTCTACTTTCCGAGAGAGAAATTAATTCATTTCCATCCAGAAATAACACGAAATAGTTTGCTTTCATTTAAGGGGTCGCGGAGAGAGTATATATAAATGTAAGTGAATATTGAACTTTAAGAAAATCTATCGATATTCATTTCGCATAGTTATTAGCTTAATCAGAATTTCTGAACAAAATTTATATTTTTTTAATTGGAATCTAATTTTCACCACAGATTCATGCCTGAATGTCTCATGTTATTATGATCTGATTTGTAAGACGTATCTATAAATAAGTGATCTAGTTCCCGATGGCAATTAGGATCCCATGAACCAAGTACTCAGGGACACATACGATCAAATATTTTAACTTTCTCCATGCTCTACACCATTTCCCTGAGTTTAAAACATATGCGAATAAAAGTTGATATATGACATGCATTCATTTTTAAATAAATAGCAAACAAGTATTCAGCAAACGAGATAAAAGTCAGGAACACGCGGCAGATTAGAATGTATCTGCGTAAAGAGAAACAGACAGTTTACTTCGTTGAGCATTCCACGAACACTGTGTACTCTGCTTTAATGTTAATTTATTTTGTCCGTCAATGCATCTTGATGTTCTCCTAGGTTTTTTTTCCCGATATACGGCAGTAACGCACTAAACATTTTACATGACGTAAAAAGAGATAAAGAAAACATTTCCCACTGAAATTTGCAGTATTAGTTTTACCTGGGAAAGAAAAGGAATGTAGAGTTCAAAATATTAGGAACGGCAAATTCTCTCATACTTGCAATGGAACACGGAAACACGCACTGCAAGAAGAATGTCTGGTACTTTTCTCCGGCCGCACAAAAATACAAAATACAAAATATCGTTTAACTGAAGATTCTAATTAAACTCATACAGAATGATTTCAATAATGTACATTATGAAAATAATTTCCAGAAGCTGAGACTAATTCCACTAGAAAAACATGTTCACTAAACTGTGCAACAGAGTGTTTTGAAAGAACTGATAATTATCAGCGATAAGAATGAGTACGAGCGTCAAAAAAGAGCAGCAGCTGTAACTTTGGTTGTTGCTCGCATTCACTGAATTATATACTGTGAAATCAGATTGGCTGCTTCCCAAATGTGACCACTATCCAACATCGATTAATAATTTGTATAGAATATAAAATGACAACAGCCGCGTTTTTTCTAAAGCGAGAATTTTCGAGCTAAAACAATCAATCTACCCTTCGCTGCAACTTTACAGTGAAGTATTTGACAGAAACTCAATGGGAACTCCATGTAATTAACAGAAGCACTTATACTGCAAATGATTGAAATAGAAATTTGCTTACAGAAAGAAAACACAATCTGCAAATTCAATGCCAAATTACAACGGAGCATTTCCGTCATCGTTTCTTGGAAACAAATCGGCCTATTCCTGATCTATTCAACCAGTACGCTCCAAATTTTGAAGCACATGAAATATTCATTTCGTCGGGAATTCGCAGGGCGACAGATATGTTCCTCTGCTTTTTCTTCACCATATCACCATTGATTTATCAGAAAGTTAGAAGGGGAAACGGAACATTTATTTTTTACTGTTTTCTTTCCATTTCACTCAATTTCCTGTAACAGTGTTGTAAAATTACGCGAGATTGGACATTAATGATAATGACCATGTCAATAAATGATCTAATATTTTCAATATTCTTAATGAACTCACAATTCCAGATCTTCAACACCATCAGTGCCAAGATAGTCAACAGCAATCTCTCGGTCGTCATTTTGAGCGATCAGACCTGTATGTTCAACGAGCAGGCACAACAATATCTGAATAATTAATTTGAAAGCAAATTATTCGAGAATTTTTTGAGTATGCAGTATTCTCTCTCAACACCCAATAGCTTTCCCCTCAATTGACGCATGTATTTTATTTTGCTGAAACGCACCAATGGGAAAGGACTTGTCCATTAATGGTATTGATGCGTTCTGCATTCTGAGGAAGCAATGAACTGAGATAATCTGAAAAAGCAATGATGCAACGACGCGGTATCTACAACCTAAAAAAATATTCAGTCATATAAGTTAACTGCGCAGGAGTAGGTTATTCAGATCATTGCAAAGGCTGTTATTTATTCGGTGGGCTTTCTCTGAGACCACATTACATATCTCCCTCTTTCCCAATATCATGCAGTTGGACACTTTTGCGATTTGGTCAGCGATCTTGCCCGGACTCCAACTTACATCAAAGAGAGCAAATCAATTTTATTTTCTTGTCCATTTTACCAATCAATAGCGTTCGTCGTCACAACAAATCTGTTAGGTTATTTCCATCCGAAAAGTCTAAACATTTAAACCAAAATGATGTTTTATCTCTCGGTGCTTCTCCAGTATTCACTTCCTTTTTTTTGCCTGAAATGTATGATTGTTCCAATATCGTGTTCTCTTAGTACCTCTCCTCTTCTTTTGATGATTTTGTAATTTCTCAGAAATATTTATTTCAATGATATTCCCACAGGCTCATCCTGGCACTCAACCTAGTGAAAGTTTATCATCATCCCCAGCACACCACCACCACGCAATACACACACACACACACACACACACACACACACACACACACACACACACACACACACACACACACACACACACACACACACACACACACACACACACACACACACACACACACACACACACACACACACACACACACACACACACACACCGTTCACGGAGTTCCCGTTCTTTCCACTTTCGTGTCAGATTAGAGAAACTGATACGTGTAAGAACTTTTTTCCAATATTGTTGCAGTGCAGGGAAATAAACGTGCTTGCAATGCGATGTATGATGGCGACAAGGAGACAATATGCAGCAAGCACTTGTTTGAAGTGAAAATATGGAAACCCGCAGTATCGCGGCAACCATTTTTATTGTGACGACTTGAAGGTGAATATGCGGCTTCTGGGTTAAGTGGTGGACTATGAATATATCCGACTTCTGGAAAAGGACGAAGAACAACAGAGCAAATCGAAGTTAAGTTACTTGTTTTCTTCTGCTTAATGAATACTTTGCTTCAGTATTCACTGCGGAAAGGGATCTTGGCGATTGTAGGGATAACTTACAGTGGACTGAAAACCTTCAGCATGTATATATTAAGGAAGAGGATGTGCTGGAAATTTTGGAAAGCATCAAGTTGGATAAGACACCAGGACTAGAGGGGATGTATTCCAGACTACTGTGGGAAGCGAGGGAGGAGGTTGCTAAGCATCTGGCGATGATCTTTGCATCATCAATGTGGACGGATGAGGTTCCGGAAGATTTGAGTGTCGGGGAAGTTGTTCCCTTATTCCTGAAAGGGAGTAGAGATAGCCCAGTGAGTCTTACTTGAGTGGTTGGTAAGTTGATGGAGATGATCCTGAGAGGCAGGAGCTATGAACATTTGGAGAGGCATTATATGATTAGGAATAGCCAGCATGGCTTTGTCAAAGGCAGATGGTGCCTTCCGAGCTTAACTGAAATTTTTCAGGATGTGACTAAACATTGATGAAAGTAGAGCTGTAGATGTCGTGTATATGGTTTTTAGCAAGGCATTTGATAAGGTACACCATGCCAGTCTCATCGAGAAAGTAAGGAGGCATGGGATCCAAGGGGACATTGCTTTGTGGATCCAGAACTGACTTGCCCACTGAGGGAAAAGTGTGGTTATATACGGGTAATTTACTGCATGGAGGTCGGTGACAGGTGGTGTGTCTTGGAGATCTGTTCTGGAACGCTTGCTCTTGGTGATTTTTATCAAAATGAACTAGATGTGGAAGTAGAGGGATGAGTTAGTAAATTTACCGATGACACAAAGTTTGGGGGTGTTGTGCATAGTGCGGTGAGCTGTCAGAGGTTACAGAGAGGCATTAACAGGGTGCAAAACTGAGCTGAGAAATGGCAGATGGATTTCAACCCAGTTAAGTATGAAGTGGTTCATTTTGGTAGGTCAAGTATGATGGCAGAATATAGCATTAATTGTATGACTCTTGGCAGTGTGGAGGATCAGGGGAATCACGAGGTCCTAGTCCATACGACACTCAAAGCTGCTGCACAGGTTGACTCTGTGGTTAAGAAGGCATACAGTGCATTAGCCTTCATCAATCGTCGGACTGGGTTTAGGAGCCGAGAGGTAATGTTGCAGCTACATAGGACCCTAGTCAGACTCCTCTAGGAGTACTGTGCTCAATTCTTGTCGCCTCACTGTAGGAATGATGTGGAAACCATAGAAAGGGTGCAGAGGAGATCTACAAGGATGTTGCCTGGATTGAGGAGTATGCCTTATGAGAATAGAGTTAGCTCGGCCTTTTCTCCTTAGAACGACGGAGGAGGCGAGGTGACCTGTTAGGATGTACAATATGATGAGAGGATTTCATCATGTGGACAGTCAGAGACTTTTTTTCCCAGGGCTGAAATGGCCAGCACGTGAGGGCATAATTTTAAGGTGCTTGGACGTAGATACAGAGACGATGTCAGGGGTTATTATTTGATGCAGGGAGTGGTGAGTGGGTGGAATGGGCTGCCGGTGGCGGTGGTGGACGCGGAAACGATAGGGTCTTTTATGAGACTCCTGGATAGGTACGTGGAGCTTAGAAAAATGCAGGGATATGTCTACCCTAGGTACTTTCTAAGGCAAGGACATGTTCGGCACATCGTTGCGGGCCTAATGTCCTCTATGTATTATAGGTTTTCTTTGCTTCCATGTTAATTTCCAGCCTTCTTTTATTATTGGGTGAGCAGCAATACCAGTCAAAAGATGGCGGTTCTCCTGCCAGTTATGGAAAATCAGGGGACAGCCCATGGTCCCCAAGACTCTGTCTGCAAGGGGTGTGTACAATTGTTGTTACTGTGAGGAAGAATGATATGTTTGGAGAAACACTGAGCCCATTGATAGTCATACAGGAGTTAGAGATTTTTGTAGGGAGACAGTCAGCCATCTAGATAAGTAACCGAAAAGGAAGCATTGAGTGAATCCCCAGGGCTCACCAGATATGAAAGCACCATTTAAGAGTTGAGTTGGGGTGTCCCCTCAGGAAAAAATAGTAGCAGCAGCCTGAAAGAGCAATACAATCTACCGCTGTTCAATCGTGAAGTACTGAGGCGATATGAAGTTCTTAAAGCAGAGGTACAGGAAGCTGTTTCTGCGGTTCCAAAACAGAATCCAGTATGATATTTTTCCTCACTGGTCCCAAGGTCCAGAACGTCTCCGAGCGGGCATAGTACATTCTGATGGAGTGACTGTGTAGCAATTAGTCGTGCATCATTTGGCACCGAATAATTTGTAGATCTTCAAACAGAATTCTGTGACTCAGGCAGGAGTTAAAAAATATGAACTCCTGGTTTGTCATTGGAAGCTTAATGTTTGTGGCATATACTGCTGATAAATATAATTGAAAGAGAGGGCAGATCATTGCATGTGTCAGCAGTTGGCGCACTCTGCGGGCTTTAGAGATGTTGGTTATTAGGAATTCCTCTGGGGCAGCTGCAACTCATGTAGAAAAATGCGATGCTGCAGGACAGATATAGCACCGAATCTCTTGTAGTAAGGTTCACAATTTGCACACGGGTGGGGTTAAACCAGATTAACAGATGGTGCGAACCTAAATTGTACCTGAAATAGAGGAAGTGATAGAAATGGAAAGTTCTGAGAAGTATGCCTGAAAAGAAAACAGGCAGGGAGAGTTCAGAGAAATGATGGGACTAAAATTGTGTTTATTCAAACTCAGTGAGATTTAGAAAAAAGGACGATGGACTTGGAGTCTCGATTACTGAATTAAACTATGATGGTGTTACAATGGGAGAGAAGTGGTTGCGATTGGGCAGGACTGACTGCTCACCGGGATTTCAACAAGCCAAAAATAATATAAATGGAAGTAAAATGATGGGTGAGTTCTGTGTCAAATCAAGGTAATGTCATAGCTCTACTCAGAGCAGACAAACAGTCAGCGATGCAAAAATGGGTAATGATGAAAAGATCCGTCTTTTAATACTGGACGGATTATGACATTGGCTCTCGGCGGGAAGTAAAACCAAGCATAGATAAAATTCCAGGAAATACAATTGGAGAGTCCCTTTTAGGGATACATTGAAAAACCTAATCAAAGGAATAGAAATGCCAATAGCGCATAAACATGAACTTTGCAAGTTAGGTTAAAAGAATCACAATCTGTTTTTATCATTGATACAGAACAAGAGGATGAATAGAGTGGTGGATTGACTGCTCAAGTATAAGAGAGGTAATTAGTGCGTGGAACTAGATGATATGGGAAAGTACCAAATAAGTACATAAGAGGGGTCAATGCTGTTTCCTTGATTAAGAGGGGGTAGGGGAAAATCCGGGAAGTTATAAGTTGTTGACTCTCACATTAGCCATTTGAAACTATTGAAGTGTAGTTTAAATGATAGGATTTGTCACGGTTTGGGAAAAAGCAGGATATAAGTATTAACCGCCATGTACTTCTGTGGAAGAAGTCATCTCTTTAAATACTGCTTGGAGGATTGTAGATTGTAAATAAGTCGATTGATGGTGGTTATGTTTGGATGTTGTCCATTGATAAGTGTACTTGAAAATATCCATTTTGCTGGATTGATCAGGAAGACTATGTGCATGGAAAGCACAGTTACATGAGTGTTTGGAGTCTGAAAAGATTTGCACATAAATGGCATATTGTAGTGGTGGAAGTGATTATCTATTTGGATATATGTGTCGAGCTGTCTGCAGAATATCTGTTGATTTAGATTTATCTGTTTTTATATTTTACTTGGAGGATGTTATAAAAATGTTGGAGTTGCGAAGGTGGAACAATATCACCACTGATGCAACATTATATGGATCATTAACACTTGCTGGCGGAAAATGGCAAATCGATTTCCACTTGGGCAAGTGTGAGATGAGGCAAGACGATGGGAAAGCAGTCCGTCAATGATAGATGGTTAGGTGCACTATTATAAAGAGAGATCTTTGGGTTCAAGTCCATCCCTTCCTGAAAGTGAATATGTAAAGTCAGTGGATGGAAAGGATGAAATCTTGTACCATAACAACATTACAGAGACCACCGAGTATAAGAGTCAGGATTACATGGTTTAGCTGTATAAAGCATATGTTCGGCTGCAGCTGGATACGACTTTCCATTTTCATCAACGATTTCTGAAACACGTGGAAGTGTTGTACATGGTGCAGAAGACTCTTAACCGGATGCTACTGGGATTATAGTGCTTTACTTGTAAGGATAGGTTAGATAACCTAGGATTGTTTCGAGGAGGGACAAGATAAAAATCCATCAACTTATATGGACAGGTGATAAGTGAAACAGATAGCCAGAATTTCGTTCCCAAGTTAGAAAGTCAAATACTACGCTGCATAGCTTTAAGCTGAGGGGAGTGAATGTTTAAAGGCAGTGTTTAGGACATGTTCATGACACAATGAAGATGGGTACTTACAAACGTTGCCAGGGCTGCCAGTGCAAGCAGATATGTTAGTTGCGTTTAGGAGACATTCATCTGGGCGCCTGTACAGATAAGGGTTGGAGAAACTGGAAATGGGCAAGCAGAATGCATGAGTAGTACTTGATGTGATGTTCCGCACTGATATTATGGGCATAAGGGTTGTTTCTCTTCTGTACCGTTTTATATTCGATGCACCTGCAATTGTCTTCAATGTTTAAGGTATATTTACTTTCAAAGTGTTTCTCTTACAACATAGAGAACGTTATTTTTTGGGGGGGACAAAAACACTAATCCAAAAAGCACAATACTAACAATGAAAGACTGCGACTAACAAGACAGATAAAAACAACCAGCGTGCAAAAGACAACCAATTGTGCAAATGCAATAGATAATAATAATAATAATAATAATAATAATAATAATAATAATGACTAAAAATAAGCAATACATTTTAATAACATCAACTGAAAAGCCCTTGATCAGTCATTGTTAAAATGAGTTCACAGGCTGTGAGATCAGTTCTGCGATTGCACGAGTGGAGTGATGTTATCCTCTCTGATTCAAGAGCATGATGGATAATGGAAAACAACCATTCCTGAAACATGTGGTATGTGTCCTGATGCTCCTGCAGTGTAGTTCCTAGTGGCAGCAATGTGAGAAGAGCATGACCTGGACGATGGATGTCCTTGATGATGGAAGAAGGTGCTCAGTGATGGTTAGGGCTTTAGCAGTATCGGTACCAATACAGACTGGGCCAGTTCAAGTATTGGATGCAAGATATTCCGTTCAAGAGCTCTGGTAATACCATACAAGGCCATGATGCAAACAGTCAATATACCCCTCGCTGAACATCTGTGGAAGATTGTCAAAGTTTTCGATATCATGTCGGATCTTCGGAAACAGAGATGCTGCTGTGCTTCATCACAATGGCCCTTATATGCTAGGCCCTGAACATATCCGCTGAAATTATGACACCGAAAAATTTAAAGTTGCTAGTCCTCTCAGCCTCAGAATCTCCGATGTGGACTAGCTCATGGACCTCCGGTTTCCTACTCCTGAAATCAGTAATTCTGCTGACATTGTAAAGAGGTTGTTGTGGCACCACTCAAGCAGAATTGTAATCTCCCTCATATATGCACTGGCATATCCAACTTATCGCGTGTTTGTATGCGCTCGATGTGTTTTTTGTCATCATTATTGCGTTCCTTTTTACGGACATGATGACAGACATGTATCCCAATATCGTTTTATTTGCCTGTTTATGTGCCTTCTGCTCGCGGTGTGTTAAATGGCTCTCCTGAAGATAGTGGGAAGTCTGTCTCTGGAAGGAGGCTGACAATCAATTTTCCTCTGGAAATTAGAACTGAATAATACATACTCAAGTTCCTAGAAGCAATCGCAACACAAACTGAAAGGAGAGAGTATAAGTGAAAGACACTGCAAGGTAAAAGAAAAACAAATCGCGTATAAAATTCTAGTAGCACTAAACAGACCACGCATAGACTCTTCCAACTGTCACAAATGTCATGAATATGAAAGGTTACAAGTAAGTGTTCTAATGAAAGACCAAAGTGTAAAGAGAAGAGCAAAGACGCTTTCAAGAATGTGGAGCACAACTCTGAACCTACAAAAAGAACAACATAATCTTTTACTTTTTTTTTTAAGTTGAGCTGTGTTTACAACCTAAACTTTCTGAACTCAATGTTGATTAAATAAAAAAGGCTGATATCCATGTAAGGGATGGAAATGTACAGATACAAAGTGTAAGACAGTAGATCGATGAAGAACACAACAGAAATTACTTGTTAAGAAATTCAGTGTGTCAACTTTCGATAAAATCGGCTAAGTCTCAAGATTTTGCCTAATCACTTTTTTGCATCAATTTGCACATCACCAATGTGCATCGGATATTTTCTGTTAATGTAATATAACAATTTGGACTATCTTGTAGAAGTTATCCATTTGGAATGAGCTACTTGTTTATTTGTCAGAGTTTATACTCGAGTTTGCTCAGCACTGCTGTGAACAGAGATTGTTCTGGTTCTAAAACTTCCCACTCTAATTGATTTTGCCAGACAGTTGACTCTCAGAGCATCTTCAAAGCAAGACAGATGTACTTATTTTGTGTACTCATGGTCATCTCCCAAGTATTTTAGGAAATGCAATGACCCACACACTTGCTTTACAGTATTGAAAGGTTTTCAATATAAGATAGCTGAGTATTGTTTTCCTTACCAACTATTTGCAAGGAATTATCATGGCATTAATAACTGAGCATTGTGCCTAATACTTCTTTTCATTTCATTCGCTGTATGAAGAGACTGCTGCAGCATTCTGCAGCAGCACAGCAACGTCTCTAAAAAAAAACTGTTTACCGGCAGCTCTTGAGCTAGCAGGAAACACCTGCTATGGGGGGATTTTATTTTTCTTCTAATCTGAAATATTGCAATGCAGATTCTATATTTGATAGCATGTTGTATTCTGACTCAAAAAAAGTTTTTCGATCCATTTTCTGGTCCAGATACTTAACACAAGAAGCCATTGCTAAAATGTATATTTTTGTGAACAGAATAGTAGGATGTAAATACTGACAAACTTTAAGTCATGAACTGAATAATAACCATTATCATCCCAAATCTGCGGTCCTTAACACTAATGCAAGCATCCTTTCGTATGATTTCACGGAAGAGGGGAATAGGTATACACATGACAGGACTAAAATTGACAATTGATCAATATTATAAACCCATACTGAGTTTTTCCAGTCTTTCCTATGTAGAAATACCGAGCTGGTAGTGCTTCTTCGTAATTAGTAGAGTCAGTCTAGAACCTGAAATGTCACTATCCATTCTTTTTAATCAATTTATTTTATATTTTTCTCAGCATAACAAAACTTCCTATTTCCAGATACACTTACATTTGCATTTCTTCCCCTCCCAGATGTCAGGTATCAGAACACATCCATCAAAATATAGATATCATCACAACATCCTATACAAAAGCCTTTATTAGTATAGCAGACAAGTTTGCATCTATATAATGCAGAAAAGTTTGCCGTATTCTATGAAAACTATTTGTTTTTGAGTGTACGATGCATGTCAAAAATTCCAAAGGAATGTATTCTGTGATTAATTTACGCCAGTCAAAAAGACCAGGGGCCTTATCGGATATCCGACAAAGTAAAATGTTCTTCGTCACACAAAAAGTCAGGATGTTTAAAAGATTCTTCTGATGTGCATAAATAATACAACTGCTGGGTAAGCCTAAGAGAGAAGACACTGGATCCAGTTCTAGCTCCAATTTCAGAAGCTTTTCCATTTCACCCAAAATATCACTCAAGTATGCCTGAAGTTTGGGACAAGTCCAAACACAGTGGTTGAAACTTCCAGTATATATTTTATATTTAAAACACTTTGGGGAAACCCCAGTCCTAAATTTCGAGAGACGATCTGGAGTCAGATGGACTCTGTGCAGAATTTTGAGATGCAATGGTTTAGTTCTATTGCAAACTGAAATCCTCTTTGCATTATCCCAGTTGTCTTCCCATGTTTCAGCTGTAATTTCTACTCCCAGCTCTTCCTCCCAGAACCTTCCCAGCTGCTCAGCCTCTGCACAAGAACATTCCCTCAGGATCCTGTAAAAGGTACTAATGGAGATTTCACCCTTAGAAAGAAATACCCTCTTTTCTATGTCAGAACTGCAGAAATCAGTTAACAACGATTTTTTTCAGTATATAGTCTCTTATCTGAAAGAAACATAAAAGATCCTTGTTGGGTATGTTACATTTCTGTACTATTTGACTAAAATACACCATCATTCCTTCATCAAACAAATCTCCTAGAAGGAAAATACCCTTAGAAATCCAAAGTTTAAATCCAGACTCCATTATGCCAGGCTAAAAATCTGGACTGCCGGTTAATGGAGTGAAAGGTGATATTTTCGCTGCGGTGCCCACAGTTTGTCGCACCACCCTCCAAGTCCTGACTGTAGTAATTGTTACTGGATTGCGACAATATTCCTTAAATAGTTCCATCTTATTGAGGAAAAGCAAATTAATAAGAGGGCATTTTGCTTGTGAAGCTTCAATGTCTACCCAAATTGAGGAGGGGTCCTTGCAATCCCACATAAAATAAAAAGGAACTTAATTGATACTTTTTGATGTGTGGAAAATCCAGACCCCCTGGACTACTGGGAAGCTGTAACTTAGACATTTTAATACAGGGTTTTATTTTTGCTCCGGATGAAAGAAAAAAAACAGTCATTTTTTTTTTTAAGTATTTGTTGGGTACAAATGACTGGAATCATTTGTATTGGGTAGAGCAGACGAGTAAGAATGTTCATTTTTAGCAAGGATATTCGGCCAAGCCAAGAAATGGGAAGAGTGCTCTATCACTCAAGATCCTGTTTGATTTTGTCAAATAACTGTGTAAAGTTAGCTTTGAACAATTGATCAAATGTAGGTGTGATAAATATGCCTAAGTAAACAAAACAACTCTGCGACCATTTGAAGGTGAAAACGCCCTGAGTGTCAGGTACCAACTGCAGATACCCCAGAGGCATAGCCTCTGATTTAATAAACTTGATTTTATAACCTGAAAAGGTGCTAAATGAATTGATGCATTGTATAAGGTTGTGCACTGATATAGCAGCGTTTGATAAGAAAGTTAGAACATCATCTGCATACAATGTAGTTTTATGCGACTTTACTCCTTTGTCTGGAGCAGACATTCTGTGGTCTCGCCGAATAGCCCTAGCCAATGGCTCAATCACTAGTGTGAAAGGTAGTTGTGATAAAGGGCACCCCGGCCAGCTACCCCTTAAAATACTAAAATTATCCGACCTAATAGTATTAGTGAGAACCGCAGCCAAAGGGTCTTTGTAAGGAAACTTCACTCATTTATAAAATCATTGCCCAAACCAAATCGCTGTAAAGTAAAAAAAAAATGATACGGCCATTCGACACAATCAAAGGCCTTTTCTGCATCTCGGGAAACCATGAAGCCATGCACTGCCTATTGCTGACATGCATTCAGTAATCACATTAAGTAATCTTCTGATATCGTTAGATGACCTACGGCCTTTTACAAAACCCATTTGATCCTCTTTAATGGTTAAAGGTAACATAGTTTATAATCGCAACACTAAGGTTTAATACAAGATTTTAAAGTCAACATTTAACAATGAAATAGGCCTCTCGGAAGCTCTATCTTCGGGGCTCTTTCCTTTCATAAGAATTAGGGAGATATTAGCTTCTCTCAATGATGGTGAGAGGAGACCACAATTAAATGAATGACTGCACATGTTTAGCATAGGCTCTCATAATAACCCTGTGAACTCTTTATTGAATTCACTCATTAGTCCATCAGGACCAGGTAAGGACTACATCCTAGATTGTCCATTAATACATTGCTCAAATTGATACAGTTTAGAAGAGTAATGCTTAAACACAACATTAATCATTTTCGAATTACTAGTGAGCGCTCCTGTCCCATCCCTAATTGAAGCAATAGTCTGGGAGGCATTTTTCTTTCTAGATAAATAAAGCCAAATAGTTACCTGGTTTTTCACCATGTTCAACCATTGTTTAGCAAAACTCAATTTTCTTTTGCCTGCTTGTGTAAGTAAAGAGTTTAGTGTACATCGTAGGGCTGTGATATTCTGTAACTTGGTTACAGAAGGCTTATTAATATAATCCTTTTCAGCTGCCACAAGCCTTGATTCCATGAGACGCTGCTGTTCCACAGCTTGTCGCTTCTTACTAGCAGAGTAAGAATTATTAATCCTCTTCCTTAGGCCTTAGCGGTTTCCAAGAGAATCGATGGACTGCTAGTTTATTTGGAATTAAGAGATAGGAAAGTTTTGAATTTGGAAGTAAAGTAGTCTATAAATTTATTATCTTTTAGAATAAAAGTATTCAGCCTCCATCGTCTAGATCGTGCTGAATTATCTTTGGGCTTAATATTTCAACATACTGCTGCATGGGGATAAATAGCGATATTTCCAATTGTACAGGATACATCTAAATCTAGGAGCGGTTTAGGGGTAATAAAAATGGTCTATTCTGGTGTAACACTTGTGTGGATTATACAAACAATGTGAAGTCTTGTCCGAGGGATGTAGCAACCACCAGTAAACCATGGCCTAATTTTCCACATAAGCCCATGATTTGTTTGGACTGTGAGCACAGCAATGGGGACCATTAGGCACTCTGTCCATCAATGGGTCCATGAGACTATTAAAATCCCCACCGACAATAATGTTTTGTTTTGAAAAGCCTGTAAGTTTGGAAAAAGCATCTGTTAGGAATTTGAGAAGATGAGCTGGAGGGCAGCAAACATTGAGAATGCCATATTCCTCTCCATATATTGAAGGCTTGACAATCACAAATCTTCCATACTTATCCCTAATGCAGTCTAATAACTTAAAAGGTAATTTCTTCCTAATTAAAATGGCATCCCCGGTATTAAAAGATGAAAAACAGACTTGATCAAATCCACTGTGTTGCAGCTTTAGATGTTCTTTATCATTTAAATGTGTCTCCTGCGATGCTACATCCATCCCTTTTTCTTTTTTCTGGTTTAGTAGTATTTCTTTTTCTTGATTGGTGAATGACTCCCCTTAATGTTCCAAGTGCACAATTTGAATATATTACTGGACATAAACCTTTATAACAATCATGTGACTCCAGAGGAGAAGAAACCCGATTTAAGATCAGCTGAGCAGCAATAAGTAAATAAAAGAAAACACATACAAGAACAAAGCGCCAACAGCGCTGAACAAGAGAACTGATTTCCACACTTGAAGGGGAGAAATGAACCCTCTAGCACCCCATATTCTCTCCATTGTCAATATGGCATTTAACATAGTCAAAAATGAAAACAGGCATAATTTATCAATCCACCTATTTGTTACCGTCAAGTTTAAATCTCTTCAGGCTGGAGCAGCACAACTAATTTAAACAAATAATGAAACTGTATTAATCAAAATAAACATGTTACCCATCCTATATCTCACCGTTGAGTAATGGAAAGGTAAAAGGAAGCGACCAACGAGCATGCTATCGTCCATAACCAGGGCTACACAATATACTGTATACATTCTTTAGCCCAACGTGTCCACAAAAGTTTTAGCTTTGCCAGGAGAATCATCTATTTTGGTGGTCCCGTTGTAGGTGATTTTCAGTGCCGATGGGTATAACATAAAGTACTGGCTTCCAGATTCTCTCAGCACTTCCTTACCTGGTCGAATTCCTTGCGCTTCCGAATAACGGATGCCGCAAAATCTTTTAAAAACATAAGCCTGGGTCCCTCATATATTAAAGCCTGGGCATCAGTCCCGTGGTGCCTCGAAGCCTCCATCACTCTTTGCTTACAACCGAAATTATGGAACCGCATGAGGACAGGTCGAGGGCGTTGGCCTGTGCCCAGTTTTTGCGCCAGCTTACGCTGAGATCTTTCCGCTTAACCTTGGTTTCCAAATCAAGGATATTAGGCAACCAGCCCTCAAAAACTTCGCTGGATAGCTGCCTTCTGTAGGTAGACCGATGATTCGTATATACTTTCTTCTACCTCTGTTCTCAAGGTCATCGATATAGTTAGGCACGCTTTGAACTTGATTTTCTAGCGCCTGGATGCGGCTTTGGGCCTGATCAGTTACGGTTTCTACCGCAGAGACTCGGCCCTCGGCTTCGGTCGTTGTTGTGTCAAGATTTTTAAGCTCAAATGTGTGGTTTTGGAATGTTAGATAGTGTGGAGCCAGCTTCTCGTCGAACATTTTGGATATGTTCTCTGTAACTTCCTGAATTACTTGACGAAAAGCAGATTCCAACGTGTTGGCATAGCTAGCAGCAGCTCGCTCCTCAGCCCCGGGCAAGCGCTCTGTGCAGATCATCTTGGCTGCCGTTTTAGTAGCTTTCGAAGGCATGGTGTTGAAGCATCTCAAAAAAATACTCATTAATGTTCATGTCTTTAAATCCGACACTTGAGCATTTTAAAAGAAAAACTTGAAAAGGATAGGTTTATATGCGAAATTATCAGTGTTGCGGTGCTGAGTTCAGCAAAGCAGACTTTTCACTGCGCCGCCATCTTGAAACCCCTCGAAATGTTACCATTCTTTGAAAGTATGGCGTTGCACCCTATGTTATGTCTGTGGTTAAGTGTCTTAGACTGAGGCCATAGAAGTGGAAAATTGTATTTTATTTCTATCCCTTCACCTGGGTCATTTTAGCCCTGATTAATATGTAAAGGCAGACTGAAAATTAAGACTCCGCAATGAAAATCTTGCACCACAATGATGTTAGTGATACCCATATGATTCGCCGATGTCCAAAATCCATCATCTTTACCTTTCTTGTGTGATTTTGTCTCAGGATGCTTTCGTGAATCTGAAAGGAAGATTTCAATGCAACAGCTAGTAAGCGTTCAGCAATTAAACTGATTACGGACGCAGGCATGCTTTCTAAATCCAGATGCAAACATCTATACAAAAGGTTTTTACTTTATTATCTATGTAAAACAATTCGAGGCTGCATGCGGATGTCTAAAGGTTGCTAAATAAATAGTTATTATTATTGCTGCTGTATTTTTCTCTCTCACGCTGGTAAAACCTCGGATACTGGCATAGCCAAGCACAGTCACTTTTCAAATGTTATAAATCTTGCGACAATTTCTTTGTGTGATTTGGTATTTTCGCTTTCCAGAAATTCACATATATATTTCTGCTTTGACTTATTGTGCAATGATTTTCGGATCATATCAGTTATGGATATTACTCTTGGCAGAATGTATACCCTATTCAAGATCCATAATCTTTAAATTTCCTCTAGTAATTCAGCGCATTTCTGGTGTATTTCAGTTGTTGGTTTTTGTAAATCATCTGTGTTTGGAATGGCCAGTCGCACACGCTTGTCAATTTTTAGGAACTTTCGGGCTATTCTACATTTCTACTGTGTTTAGCCTTGTGGCTTTCTGAAGATTTACATAGATACTACTGTGAAACTGTTGATGAAGTGTTCCCTGTATCCTATCATGTCCATCTCGAGTTCCGTTGCTCGGTAATATATACGCATTATGAATGTGTTTATTTCTAACGACAATTCTATGCATGCCTTTCTTCTCTTTACTGCTTGAGTGATCGCAGTTGTAACTGGACCGCTCCCCTGAGAAAAACTTGCAGAAGTCACAGCCGGTTATGTTGATGGACTACTTTGAATGTGAGCACTATATTTCTCAGGTTTACTGGTGCCTCCCCGCCTGTTCAGCAGTACACCATCTGTCTGCTCAGATCATGCGGATGCTCTAAATGTAGAGCCAGGTTCTTCCATTGGATAACTTTTTCTCAACAGTGATAATGTTTTCATATATCTGGGGTGTGCTCTCATTTAAGTTAAGTGACGTATACTTTGGATCAAAATTGCATATTTCTGTGAGGAGAGCTGATTCCTGTTTCTGTTCATGAAACTATATCCTTAGAAGTTTTATTTGACGGGTGTCTAAAATTTAAAGGACTGTTATGCATTCTGTCATAGGTAATGTTAATCTAATCGCATTCAAATGTATAAGATGTTATCCGAAATGAGTTTTTTCATTTCTTCTTTTTGTAAATTTTCCAGATTGTTTTAGAACCAAGATATTATGCAAAAATTCATTAATATAGGTGTAGAGAAACTGTTTATTTCATTTGTTATATTGTTAATATTGAGCTCCGATTGGCAGATTTTTTAAGCCTGGAAGTAAATTCTGTTGAAGGTTTTACATTTATTGCACTATGATCTGTTTTCTTTCCTTATTGATCACCAGATACTTAGATGTTGCATATTCATCCATCGGTTTTATTGTTTCCTGAACTCTGTTTTTTATTCCAATAACACTACTGCAGACTTCCTTATGTTTAATGTCTTGCATGTGTCCAGTTCAAAGTTCATGCGTGTGAGTCCATGACACTATCAGATATAGAAGCATAAGTTGGTCATTTGGCCAATCCAGTCTGAAACATAGAAACGTAGAAATCCTACAGCACAATACAGGCCCTTCGGCCCAATAGGTTGTGCAGAACATGTCCCTACCTTATTAGGCTCACCTATAGCCCTCTATTTTACTAAGCTCCATGTGCCTATCTAAACACCTCTTACAACATTCTATCGTATCCGCGTCCACCCCATTGCCGGCAGCCCATTCCACGCACTCACCAATCTCTCAGTAAAAAACATACTCCTGAAATCTCCTCTGTACCTACTCCAAGCACCTTAAAACAGTGCCCTCTTGCGTTCGGCATTTCAACCAAGGCAAAAAGCCCCTGACGGTCCACATGATCAATGCATCTCATCATCTTGTACACCTCTATCAGGTCACACCTCATCCTCCTTCACACTAAGGAGAAAAGGCCGGGTGTACTCAACCTATTCTCATAAGGCATGCTCCGCAATCCAGTCAACATCCTTGTAAATCTACTCTGCACCCATTCTATGACTTCCACATCCTTCCCACAGTGAGGCGAGCAGAAACGTGCACAGTACTCCAAATGGGGTCTGATCAGGGTCCTATAAAGCTGCAACATTACCTCTCGACTCCAAAATTGAATTCGCCGATTGATGAAGGCTGCTACACCATACGCCTTCTTTACCACAGAGTCAACCTGTGCAGTTGCTTTGGGTGTCCTATACTTGGACTCCAAGATCCCCCTGATCCTCCACACTGCCAAGAGTCTTACCATTAATACTATATTCTGCCATCAGATTTGACCCACCAAAATGAGTCACTTCACACTTATGTGATTCCAAACTCCATCTGACACTTCTCAGTCCAGTCTTGCACCCTATCAGTCACCCGCTGTAACCTCTGACAGCCTTCCACACTATGCACAACATATCCAAGATTTGTGTCACCAGCAAACTTACTAGCCCATCCCCACCTCCTCATCCAGGTCATTTATAAAAACCACGAAGAGTAAGGGTCCCAGAATAGATTCCTGAGGCACTCCACTGGTGACCGACCTCCATGCAGAATATGACCCGTCAACAACCACATTTTGCCTTCTGTGGGCAAGCCACTTCTGGATCCACAAAGCATGTAACCTTGGATCCCATGCCTCCTTACTTTCTCAATAAGCCAACATGGGGTACCTTATCAAATGCCTTGCTGAAATCGATACACACAACATCTACTGCTCTTCCTTCATCAATGTGTTTAGTCACATCCTCAAAAATAATTCAATCAGGCTCGTAGGGCACGACCTGCCCTTTACAAAGCCATGGTGACTACTCCTAATCATATTATCTCTCCAAATGTTCATAAATCCTGCATCTGAGGACTTTGCCCATCATCTTACCAACTACTGAGATAGGACTAACAGGTCTATAATTTCCTGGGCTATCTCTACTCCCTTTCTTGAATAAAGGAACAACATCCGCAACTTTCTAATCATCCGGATCCTCTGCCATCCCCTTTGATCTTGCAAAGATTGTTGCCAAAGGCTCCGTAATCTCCTCCCTCGCATTCCACAATAGTCTAGGGTACATTTTGTCTTGTCCCAGCAACTTATCTAACTTCATGCTTTCCAAAAGCTCCAGTACATCCTCTATCTTAAAATCTACATGCTCAACCTTTTCAGTCTGCTGCAAGTCATCACTGGGATGCGGACTGGGATGATGTTTTTTCAGTGAAAAGTACTATGGACATGTGGTCGATGTTTAAGGATCTCTTGCAGGATGTTAGGGATAAATTTGTCCCGGTGAGGAAGATAAAAAATGGTAGGGTGAAGGAACCATGGGTAACAATTGAATTGGAAAATCTAGTCAGGTGGAAGATGGCAGCATACATCAGGTTTAGAAAGCAAAGATCAGATGGGTCTATTGAGGAATATAGGGCAGCAAGAAAGGAGCTTAAGAAGGGGCTGAGAAGAGCAAGAAGGGGGCATGAGAATGCCTTGGCGCGTAGGATAAAGGAAAACCCCAAGGCATTCTTCAATTATGTGAAGAACAAAACGATGACAGGAGAGAAGGTAGGACCGATTAGAGATAAAAGTGGGAAGATGTGCCTGGAGGCTGTGGAAGTGAGCGAGGTCCTCAATGAATACTTCTCTTCGGTATTCACAACCGAGAGGGAACTTGATGACGTTGAGGACAATATAAGTGAGGTTGATGTTCCGGAGCATGTTAATATAAGGGAGAGGAGGTGTTTGAGTTGTTAAAATACATTAGGACGGATAAGTCCCCGGGGCCAGACGGAATATTCCCCAGTCTGCTCCACGAGGCAAGGGAAGAGACTGCTGAACCTTTGGCTCGGATCTTTATGTCCTCGTTGTCCACGGGAATGGTAGCGGAGGATTGGAGGGAGGCGAATGCTGTCCCCTTGTTCAAAAAAGGTCGTAGGGATAGGCCAGGTAATTATAGACCAGTGAGTCTTACGTCTGGTGAGAAAGCTGTTGGAAAAGATTCTTAGAGATAGGATCTATGGGCATTTAGAGAATCATGGTCTGATCAGGAACAGCCAACATTGCTTTGTGAGGGGCAGATCGTGCCTAACAAGCCTGATAGATTTCTTTGAGGAGGTGACAAGGCATATAGATAAGGGTAGTGCAATGGATATGATCTACATGGATTTTAGTAAGGCATTTGACAAGGTTCCACATGGTAGGCTTATACAGAAAGTCAGAAGGCATGTGATCCAGGGATGTTTGGCCAGGTGGATTCAGAATTGGCTTGCCTACAGAAGGCAGAGGGTCGTGGTGGAGGGAATTCATTCAGATTGGAGGGCTGTGACTAGTGGTGTCCCACAAAGATCTATTCTGGGACCTCTACTTTTTGTGATTTTTATTAATGACCTGGATGTGGCGGTAGAACGGTGGGTTGGCAAGTTTGCAGACGACACAAAGATTGGCAGTGTTGTAGCAAGTTCAGAGGATTGTCGAAGATTGCAGAGAGGATGCAGAAGTGAGCTCAGAAGGGGCAGATGGAGTTCAACCCGGAGAAGTGTGAGGTGGTACACTTTGGAAGGAGAAACTCCAAGGCAGAGTACAAAGTAAATTGCAGGATACTTGGTAGTGAGGAGGAGCAGAGATCTGGGGGAACATGTCCACAGATCCCTGAAAGTTGCCTCACAGGTAGAAAGGGTAGTTAAGAAAGCTTATGGGGTGTTAGCTTTCATAAGTCGAGGGTGAGTGTTTAAGAAACGCGATGTAATAATGCAGCTCTATAAAACTCTAGTTAGGCCACACTTGGAGTACTGTGTCCAGTTCTGGCCACCTCACTATAGGACAGATGTGGAAGCATTGGAAAGGGTACAGAGGAGATTTACCAATATGCTGCCTGGTTTAGAGAGTATGGATTATGATCAGAGATTAAGGGAGATAGGGCTTTACTCTTTGGAGAGAAGGAGGATGAGAGGAGACATGATAGAGGTGTACAAGATATTAGGAGGAATAGACAGAGTGGACAGCCAGCGCCTCTTCCCCAGGGCACCACTGCACAGTAAAAGAGGACATGGCTTTAAGGTAAGGGGAGGGAAGTTGAAGGGGGATATTAGAGGAAGGATTTTTACTCAGAGAGTGGTTGGTGCGTGGAATGTACTGCCTGAGTCAGTGGTGAAGGCAGATACACTAGTGAAATTTAAGAGGGTACTAGACAAGTATATGGAGGAATTTAAGGTGGGGGGGTTATATGGGAGGCAGGGTTTGAGGGTCGGCACAACGTTGTAGGCCGTAGGGCCTGTAATGTGCTGTACTATTCTATGTTCTATGTTCTATCCCTACAATCACTAATATCATTTTCCATAGTGAATACTGAGGTAAAGTACTCATTAAGTACCTCTGCTATTTCTTCCAGTTTCATACACACTTTCCCACTGTCACACTTGATAGGTCCTATTGTTTCACGTCGTATCTGCTTGCTCTTCACATACTTTAAGAATACTTTAGAGCTTTACTTAAATCTGGCCGCAAAGGCTATCTCATGGAACCTTCTGGCTCTACTAATTCCCTTCTTAAGCTCTTTCCAAGTAGACAACATACAATAGGCAGTAGGTGCAGGAGTAGGTCATTCTGCCCTTCCAGCCAGCACAGCCATTCACTGTGATCATGGCTGATCATACACAATCAGTACCCCGTTCCTGCCCTCTCCCCATATCCCTTGACCCCACTATCTATAAGAGCTCTATCTAACTCTCTCTTGAAAGCATCCAGAGACTTGGCCTCCACTGCCTTCTGGGGCACAGCATTCCACATATTCACCACTCTCTGGGTGAAATAAGTTTCTCCACCTCGCTGTTCTAAATGGCCTACCCATTATTCTTAAACTGTGGCCTCTAGTTCTGGAATCACCCATCAGCGGGAACATGCTTCCTGCCTCCAGCATGTGCAATCCCTTAATAATCTTATATGTTTCAATCAGATCCCCTCTCATCCTTCTAAATTCCAGAGTATACAAGCCCAGTCCCACAAATCATTCAACATATGACAGTCCCGCCATTCCGGGAATTAACCATGTGAACCTACGCTGCACTCCCTCAATAGAAAGAATGTCTTTTCTCAAATTTGCAGAACAAAGCTGCACACAATACTCCAGGTGGGGTCTCACCAGGGGCCTGTACAGCTGGTGAAGGACCTCTTTACTCCTATACTCAATTCCTCTTGTTATAAAGGCCAGCTTTCTTCTCTGCCTGTTGTACCTGCATGTTTGCTTTCATTGACTAATGTACAAGAACATCTAGATCTCGTTGTACTTCCCTTTTTCCTAACTTGACTCCATTTAGATAGTAATCTGCCTTCCTGTTCTTGCCACCAAAGTAGATAACCGCACATTTATCCACATTAAAGTGCATCTGCCATACATTTGCCTACTCACCCAACCTGTCCAAGTCACCCTGCATTCTCATAACATCCTCCTGTCATTTCACACTGAAACCCAGCTTTGTGTCATCGGCAAATTTGCTAATGTTACTTTCAATTCCTTCAACTAAATCATATATGTCAAACTCAAGGCCCGCGGGCCAAATCCGGCACGCGGTGGAATTATCTTTGGCCCGCGAGATAATATCTAATTGCTATTAAAGCTGGCCACAGTGATCGAAGCGCCTATGGCGTATGATATGGCTAATGCTGAGTTTATTCAGGTACCAGGTTTTCAGGGTTTTTAGTGTTTATTCGGCAGTCTTGCTCGGCAGTCTTCTTCATAAGAAACGGAATTTGTAAAGTGAAACACTTTGTAGTTATAGCAGAGACTGAGACACATGAGAGCAGGCTGAAAAAACGGAGGCAACGAAAGCTGCGTTCGGACGCGTCCGACTGATCCGGCCCGCATGAAGCTGCATTTTGCTCAATCCGGCCCGTGACCTAAAATGAGTTTGACACCCCTGATTAATGTGTATTGTAAACAGCTGCGGTCCCAGCACTAAACCTTGTGGTACCAAACTGGTCACAGACTGCCATTCCGAAAGGGACCCGTTAATCGCTACTCTTTGTTTCCTGTCAGCCAGACAATTTTCAATCCATGTCAGTACTCTGTCCCCAATACCATGTGCCCTAATTTTGCCCACTAATCTCTTATGTGGGACTTTATCAAAAGCTTTCTGGAAGTCCTGGTTCTCTACATCCACTGGCTCTCCCTTGTCCATTTTCATAGTTAGATCCTCAAAAAACTCCAGAAGATTAGTCAAGCATGATTTTCCCTTCATAAATCCATGCTGACTCGGACTGATCCATCTACTGCTATCCAAATGTGTCGTAATTTCCACTTTTATAATTGACTCCAGCATCTTTCCCACTAATGACATCAGGCTAACCGGTCTATAATTCCCTGTTTTCTCTCTCCTTCCTTTCATGAAAAGTGCGACAACATTAGACACCCTCCAGTTCGCAGGAAGTGATCCTGAATCTATAGAACATTGGGAAATGATTATCAATGCCTCTACGATTTCTAGAGCCACCTCATTAAGTACACTGGGATGCAGACCATCGGGTCCCGTGGACTTATCAACCTTCAGACCCAACAGTCTATCCAATACTGTTTCTTGCCGGATATAAATTTCATTCAGTTCATCCATTACCCTAGTTCCCTGGGCCACTATTACATCTGCGAGATTGTTTGTGTCTTTCCTAGTGAAGACAGATCCAAAGTACCTGTTCAACTCATCTGCCATTTCCTTGGTCCCCATAATAAATTCACCGGTTTCTGACTTCAGTGGCCCTAGTTTGGTCTTAACTATTCTTTTGCTTTTCACATACCTAAAGAAGCTTTTACTATCCTCCTTTATATTCTTGGCTGGTTTACATTCATACCTCATTTTTGTTTCTCTGCGTGTTGCCTTTTTTGTTATCTTCTGCTGCTTTTTAAAAGCTTCCCAGTCCTCCGGCTTCCCACTCATCTTTGCGATGTTATACTTCTTCTCTTTTATTGTTATACTCTCGTTTACTTCCCTCGTTAGTCACGGCCGCCCCTTACTCCCCTTAGGATCTTTCTTCCTCTTTGCAATGAACTGATCCTGTACCTTCTGCATTATTCCCAGAAATACCTGCCATTGCTGTTCCACTGTCTTCCCTGCTACGGTATTGCTCCATTGCACTTTGGCCTGCTCCTCCCTCATAGCTCCATAGTTCCCTTTGTTCAACTGTAATTTTGACACATCCAATTTTCCCTTCTACTTCTCAAATTGTAGGTTAAAACATATCATATTATGGTCACTACCTACTAATTGCTCCTTTACCTCAAGGTCCCTGATCAAATCCGGTTCATTGCACAACACTAAGTCTAGAATTGCCTTCTCCCTGGTAGGCTCCAGTACAAGCTGTCTAAGAATCCATCTCGGAGGCACTCCAGAAACACCCTTTCTTGGGGTCCAGTATCATTCTGATTCTCCCAGTCTACCTGCATGTTGAAATCCCCCATGACAACTGTATCATTACCTTTGCGACATACCAATTTTAACTCTTCATTCAACTTACACCCCACATCCAGACTGCTGTATATTATAAGTAGACATAATATTCTAGATCTCTAACATTACCGAGCTGTATGAACCTTTTGTAAGCTTTTCGTATCTTCTTGACTAGATTTAATACAGCCTTTGTACACCACGGTCCCTGTACCCTACCATAACTTCCTTGTCCCATTGGAATATACATATGCTGAACTCTGCACAAATATCCCCTGAACATTTGCCACATTTCCTCCTACATTTCCCTGAGAACATCTGTTTCCAATTTAAGACTCCAATTTCCTGCCTGATAGACTCATCATTCCCCTTACTCCAGTTGAACGCTTTTTTAACTTGTCTGTTCCTAACTCTCTCCAGTGCAATTGTAAAGCAGATAGAATTATGATCACTTTCTCCAAAATGCTCTCCCACTGACAGATCTGACACCTGACCAGTTTCATTTCCGAATACCAAATCAAGTACAGTCTCTCCTCTTGTAGGCTTCTCTACATATGGTGTCAAGAAACTTTCCTGAACACACTTAACAAACTCCACCCCATCTAAACCCCTTGCTCTAGGGAGATGCCAATCGATATTTGGGAAATTAAAATCTCCCATCACGACAATTACACCTTTCCAGCATCTGTTTCCCTATCGAGTCCTCAATATTCCTGTTACTTTTGGGTGGCCTATAAGAAACACCCAATAAAATTATTGAACCCTTCCTGTTCCTAACCTCCACCCACAGAGATTCCGTAGAGAATCCCTCCATGGCGTCCATCTTTTCTGCAGCCATGACACCATTTCTGATCAACAGTGCCACTTCACCACCTCTTTTGCCTCCCTCCCTGTCCTTTCTGAAACATCTAAAACCCGGCAGTTGAAGTAACCATTCCTGTCCCTGATCCATCCAAGTCTCTGAAATGGCCACAACATCATAACTCCAAGTACTGCTCCACGCTCTAAGCTCGTCCGTTTTGTTCACAACACTCCTTGCGCTAAAATAGACACATCTCAAGCCTTTGGTCTGAGCACGTCCCTTCTCTATCAGCTGCCTATCCTCCCTCTGGCACTGTCTACAAGCTTTTTCTGGTTGTGAGCTAACCTCCTCTTCCCCAGCCTCTTCAGTTTTGTTCCCA
The DNA here is from genome assembly GCF_048418815.1 of Hemitrygon akajei. Classification (NCBI taxonomy): domain Eukaryota; kingdom Metazoa; phylum Chordata; class Chondrichthyes; order Myliobatiformes; family Dasyatidae; genus Hemitrygon; species Hemitrygon akajei. The sequence continues at coordinate 198,313,535 of NC_133124.1, forward strand.
CCTACCCCAACCCCCAGCAATTCTCGTTTAATCTCTCCCCAGTAGCCGTAGCAAACATCCCCGCTAGGATATTGGTCCAGCTAGGATTCAAGTGCAAAACGTCCTTTTTGTACAGGTTACACCTGTCCCAAAAGAGGTCTCAATGATCCAGAAATCTGAATCCCTCTACCTGTTCCAATCCCTCAGCCACGCATTTATCCTCCACCTCATGCTATTCCTATTCTCACTGTCGCGTGGCATAGGCAGTAGTCCAGAGATTACTACCTTTGCGGTCATGCTTCTCAACTTCCTTCCTATCTGCCTGTAGACTTTTTTTTCAAGACCTCTTTCCTTTTCCTACCTTTGTCATTGGTACCAATATATACCACGACCTCTGGCTGTTCTCCCTCCCACTACCGCCTTTCTCTTCTCTTCCCTTCCCTAAACTTCAGAGCTACAGGGCCAGATCACTGCCGCTTCCACCAGGTAGGCCTCCCCTCCTCAACAGTACTCAAACAGGAATTCTTATTATCAAGCGGTACAACCACAGGGGTACTCTCTAGTACCTGACTCTTCCCCTTTCGACTCCTGACTGTGACCTACTTGTCTGTCACACATGGCGCTGGTGTGACCACCTGCCTATAACTCCTCTCTGTCACCTCCTCACTCTCCCTGACTAGGCGGATGTCATCGAGCTGCATCTCCAGTTCCCTAACTCAGTCCTTCAGGAGCTGCAGCTCGACACACCTAGTGCAGATATGGCCGTCCGGGAGGCCGGGAGACTCCAGAACCCCCCACATATGACACCGAGCACAAAACACTGGTCGCACACACATACATCCAACCTCGCCTCGTCCCGTTACGGCCTAATCCCGTTGATCCAAAGCCCTATCACTCTGCTGCCTCTCACTCCGCTGCCCGCTCCGATGCAGCCTGCTGGATACGGCGGTCTTCTTTTTAAGCCTTTCGCGCTCTACTGGCTGACGTCACGCGCCTGTGCAGTCTCGCCTCTCTTGAAACCAAGTAGTAAAAACTCCCTTCGCTCCGAAAAAACAACGGTTCTCCCGCAGTCTTCTTGCTCCGAATGGCGAAGCCTGCTTGGTCTTTTGGATAACTGATCTAAACTTCCTCTCAGACCTAATGTCCTGTTTTCTCCCTGTATCCTTTCAAACCCTGACAAATCGAAGGTTCATCAACTCTGCTTTAAATATGCAGAAAGACTTCGCCTCCACAGATGCCTCTGGCAAATAATTCCACAGATTCACCACTCTCTGGTTAAAGAAATTCCTTTCCATCTCCCTTCTAAAAGGACGGCTTTTTATACTGCGGCTGTATCCTGTGGACTTAGACTCTCACAGCATAGGAAACATACACTCCACAACCACTCCATCAAGGCCCTTAACCATTCCATATTTTTGAATGAGTGCATCCTTATTCTTCTTAGATCTATTCAATATAGGCCCATAATAATCAGATTCACAATCATGGAGTAATTTTCATGAACCTCCTTTCACCGACCTCTCTAGATTCCACACATCCTTTCTAAGATAAGGGGCCCAAAACTTCTCACAATACCGCAAGTGAGGCTCACCAAAATTTATCAATTTCAATATTAGATTGTTTTTTTAATATTTTTGGAGTTGAAATAAATGTTATCATTGCATTTGCCTCCCTCACCACAGACTCAACCTGCAAATTGAACTTTAGGGAATCCTGTACCAAGACTCCCTTCGCACATTAGATTTTTTTTTTTATTTTCTATCCATTTAGAAACATGTCAAAACTTTCATTTCTTCTACCATAGTGCATGAGTGTATATGGCCGGCATTCTATTCTATCTGTATTTCTTTGCTCATTCCTCTAATCTGTTTTTCGTTATATAGCCCCTCTATTTTTTTATAAAAACTACCTGTCCTTCACCAATCTTCATATCATCTGCAAACTTTGCAAAAAAATCTATCAATCCCATCATCTGCATCATTGATATATAATGTAAAAAGCCTCGTTTCCGATGCAGGTCTCCATGCAACACTACTACGGACCGGCAGCCAGTCAAATAAAGGCTCACTTCATTCCAACTCTTTACCCCTTGCCAATCAGCACTACTTTATCCATGCTCGAATATTTCTAATAATTCTGTAGGCTCGAAGCTTGTTAAGTAGCTTCATGTGAGGCACCATTTCAAAGACCTTCTGAAAATGGAAGTATCGAACATCAAGGGATTATCTATTGTTTGGCCTGATTGTTGCTTCTTCAAAGCATTCCAATAGATCCATCAGGCAAGGTTTCCCCTTTAGAAAAACATGCTGATTGGGTCCTATTTTATTATGTACCTCCAGATACTCTGAGAGTTCATGCTCAGTTATCGATTCCAACATCTTCCCAACTATTGAAGTCAGAAAAACTAGCCAAACGTTTCCCTTCTTCTGCCTCTCTCCCTTCTAGAAGACTGGAATGACATTTGCAGTTTCACAGTCTTCCAGAACAATTCCAAACTCTAGTGAATCATGTAGGATCATTACTAATGCCTTCTCAATCCCTTCAGCAACCCCTTTCAGAACTCTGGGGTGCACAACATCTGGTCCAGGTGACTTATCTGCCTTCAGACCATTTTCAGTTTCCCAAGAAACTTTTCGCAAGTTATGATACCTTCATACATTTCCTGTCCATAACGTCATGTACTTCCAGCATACTGTTACTGTCTTCTACAGTGAAGACTGATGCAAACTACTTATTCAGTTAGTCCACTTTTTATTGTCTCTCTTTTACATTTTATGTATATGAAGAAACTCTTGGTATACTGTTTGATATTATTGACTACCATGCATTCGCATGTCATCTTTACTTTCTTTATGGATGTTTATTTGCATTCAGTTGATTTTAAAATCTTCCCAATCCTCCAACCTCCCATTACTTATGGCTCTATCTATTAACATCACCCATGACGGTTGCAACATTGCCTTTTAGCATTCATTTTCTATTTCTCGTTGTAACATGTCGGACACATCTTTACTACTGCTTGGAGCGTCTATACACAACTCCGATCAGGGTATTTTTATCCTTGCAGTTCTTTCGCTCAATCCACAATGATTAAATACCTTCCGATCCTGTGTTACTTCTTTCTAATAATTTGATTTTATGTTTTACCAACCGGCAAAGCTGTCCCCTCTGCCTACCAACATAATTTTGATACAATGTGTATCCTTGAACGTTAATGTTCCAGCAATAATCTTTCAGCTCTGATTCAGTGACATGTACAATATCGTTCTTGCCTATCTGCAACTGTGCTGCAAGTTAATCTACCTCATTCCGTATCCTGCTCCTATTCAGATACAACATCTTCAGTCCTTTGTTCACGCTTTTCGATTTTGTCCGCCTTTTACGTTGTAACTCATCCTGCTGACTGCATTTGTGCCCAATCAATAGTTTATCCTTTATACATATTGCCTCTATTTATAAACGAGCTACCTCATCTTCAGAACTATCATCCTCCTTTCCTTCCATACTTATTGCATTTTAATATATTGGCAGCTCAGGACAAATGTCACACAATGCTCAACATTTCGATTCCTAATGTTCTTTAAGGTCTGACCAACATCTGCTTCTACAAACTCTCCACTAACTCTTCTGGCACTCGGGTTCCCATCCTACTGCAACTCTAGTTTAAACACCATCGTGCACCATTAGTAAATCTTCCTACTGGGATATTAGCTCACCACCAACTCAGGTGCAAACAATCTCTTCTGTACAGGCCAGGCAATCCCTGGAAGAGAGCCCAGTGATCCAAAACTCTTATGCCCTCACACCTACACCAGCTCCTTCGCCACGTACTAAACTGTATAGCCGTTCTAGTTCCGGCCTCACTAGTAGGTTGTATGGGAAGCAACTCGAAGATCACAACCCTGGGTTTAACTTGCAAGTAACTCTCTGATTTCCCCACGCTGAACCTCGTCCATCAATGATCTTCATTATTAGTACCTACATTGTCCACAACGTCTGCCTTTCCATCCTTCCTGTTGAGAATGCTAAGGATTCGATCCGTGTTTTCTGGGATCTTGGCACCCGAGAATTAACACGCCATCCGGGTATCTCTTTCTCACCCTCAGAACTTCACGTACATTCACATAACTAACGAATTCCTTCTCACCATAGTGTGCCTCTTCTCCCCACGTTGCTTCTGAGTCACAAGGCAGACTCTCTGCCAGACAGCCGACCAGTGCGGCTTTTGTTTGTTAGTTCATCGCCAAAACCCCAATATCCGGCATTATCTAAGTGATATACGTGTCGTTGGGAGGGATTGGTGAGGGGTGGCCATAGGGTTGCCATGTAGTCTTTGAGGGAGATAGTTCCCTGATCCCTTTCTCCTTTCTGACTGTCACTCAGATTCCGTTGTCTGCACCTTGGGAGCAACAACCTCTCTATATGCTGTATCTTTCACACCTCCAACCTCTCGAATGATTCGGAGTGCCATGCGGTTCGAGATCCAACTCCTTAACGCGGTCTGGTAGAAGGTGCAGCTGGACGGACTTCCAGAAGTGGTAGTGGTTAGAGACACTGGAGGATTCCCTGCCTTCCCACATCCCTCAAGGGGAGCCATTTAACCATGCTGCCTGTCATTCCTACTGTCCTAGCTGAGCAGATATAAAGAAGAGAAGGAAACAACTTGAGATGCTCTTTCCTCTGCCTTCACTGAGTGAAGCCACTCATCGCTGAAGCCTCCAAGAGCTAAACCTTAGAATTACCACTCTGAAACAAGAGAAAACTTGCAGATGCTGGAAATCGAAGCTGTGCACACAAAAAGCTGGAGGAACTCAGCAGGCCAGGCTGCATCCATGGAAAGGAGTACATTCGACTTTTCTGGCGGGGGCCATTCGGCAGGACTGGTGGGGGGGGGGAGAAGCTAAGCAGCAGATTTAAAATGCAGCGGGAAGGGAGAGAGAAACACAATGTGATAGGTGAAACATAAAAGGGGAATGTGTCAACCGACATGATGAGGTCACACATAGGCTGGAGGAACAACAACTTATATTCCGTCTGGTTGGCCAGCAATCAGATGGCCTGAACATCGGTTTCTCTAACTTCTGGTAGTGCCCCCCACTACCCTCTCCTTCAGATTTCCATACCTCTTTCCCACTCTTACCTTATCTCCTTGACCGCCTATCGCCTGCCTCCGGTGCTCCACCTGCCCTTTTCCTTTTCCTATTGCCTTCTGTTGATGTCTTCTGCCAACTGCCTAGTTCTTTACTTCATCCCTCTTCATTCAGGTTCACTATCACCTTGTGTTTTTATCTCCTCCCCGGCCCCGCCCCACACACACACCGTTTATCCCTACTCCTCTGTTATTTTTCTCCAGTACGGCCGAAGGGTTTCGGCCCGAAACGTCGTCTGTACTCTTTTACATAGCTGTTGCCTGGCCTGCTGAAATTACCACTCCGACTATGTCAATTTGAATGACGGCCGCTACACTTGCCCTTACCTTCTTTCTATTTGCTCTTACTAATAAATCGTAAACGCCGGTTGGCCGCTGGTCAAAGTTCTGTTACGCGGCTATGAGCCGCAAGTATATTTTATCCTCTGTCAGTGGACCTCATTGAATTCCCCTTCTCCCTAAACACGCACTGGCCGCTGGTCAATAGTCTATTAAATTACTCGAAAATAATTTACTGTTTACATTAATTGTTTTAGCTGAACTAATGAAGAAGCATATAATTCTAAATAATCCATGTATAGAAGGAATGTTAAGATATGGCTTATTTCTTTGTGTTTCATTTAATACCTATTTATCGGATTCATTAAATCAGTGAACAGGTTTAAAGTTGGACAGAACCATTTTTTTCAGATTTTTTCAGAAAATTGTTGATATGCATTCATAGGTATGGATGAAGGCAAGTAAGTTTATTATACCAATAATTATGAACATTATCACATCTAGTGCTCTTCCAGTTGTGCGTATTTTATAACCTATTTCAATATGTCCATTTTAACTTCAGATATTTGCATTTCCTCTCCTGTTATTACTATCATTATCATCATGTCTCTCTTCTCAAGACATGTATCTTCTGAAGAATAGTTGAAGTTCTTTGTTCATAATTATGCTCTTGTCAATATCTCATGGCAGAAATTCCTCAGTGGACTGCCCTCTGTACAAACACCACCAGCTTTTCCCTTCTCCTGGCAATGTTGAGGTTCCAGTGTCAAGTCATTTTACATCTCCTATTATTCAGAATAATATATTAATTCAAAGACTATTCCAAGAACATACCAGAGGAGCCGACCTCACATAGCCCAGGGTGGTCTTCAAGCAGTGGACAGGAAGAAAATACTTCTACAATTACAAGTAATTTGATCCCACTTTATTCTCTGTGTCTTTTTAAATTTTATTTTGCTCAGCACAACAGAAATTTCAACTACCAGATACATTTACATTTACATTTCTTCCTCTCACAGATATCAGCTATCAGAACACTTCCATCAAAACATAGACATCATCACCACATCACATAAAAAATCCTTATTAATATAGCAGACAAATTTACATCAACATATTGTAGAAAGACTTGCCATGTTTTAAGAAAACTATTTGATTTTGAGTGTAACATACATGTCAAAAAATTGAAATTAATGTATTTCATGATTAATTTAGGCCAACCAAAAAGTCCAGGGGCCTTATCAGATATCCAACAAAGTAAAATGTTCTTCCTTGCACAAAAAGTCAGGATGATAAAAGTTTTTTCTGGTGTGCATTAATAACCCGAGTGCTGGGTTGGCCTAAGAAAAAAGACATTGGGTCCTGTTCAAGCTCCATCTTCAGAGTCTGTTCTATTTCACTCAAAATATCACTCCTATATGCCTGCAGTTTGGGACGTCCAAAAATAGTGGGTGAAAGTTCCAATATTTACATTTGGAACACATTGGAGAAACCCCTGTCTTAAATTTCGAGAGACGATCTGGAGTCAGATGCGTTCAATGAAGAATTTTGAATTGCAATGCTTCAGTTCGGTTACAAACTGAAATTTTCTTTGCATTATCACAAATGTCTTCCCATGTTTCAGCTATAATTTCTACTTCCAGCTCTTCCTTCCAGACACTTCCTAGCTGCTCAGCCTCTCCACAAGAACATTGCCGCAGGATGCTGTAAAAAGTACCGATGGAGGCTTCACCTTTAGAGCAAAACACCATCTGTACTATGTCAGAACTACATAAATCAGTTACCAATGATGTTTTCTTTTCTGTACCTAATCTCTTATCAGAAAGAAACGAAAAAGATTCTTGATGGGTATTTGACTAAAAGACATCGTCATTCATTCATCAAATAAATCACCTAGACAGAAAATACCCTTAGACATCCAAAGTTTAAATCCACAATCCGTTATGCCAGGCTGAAAAGCCGGATATTGGAGTGAAAGGAAATATTTTTATTGCATTGCCCACAATTTGTCGCAACGCCCTCCAAGCTTTGACTGTGCTAACTGTTATTGGGTTGTGACAATATTTCTTACATAGTTTCATCTTATTGAGGAAAAACAAATTAAGAAGAGGGCACTTTGCTTGTGAGGCTTCAATGTCTACCCAAATTGAGAAGGGGTCACTGCAAATCCAGTCAACCTCATACGATAAAAAAGGAACTTAATAGATATGTCTGGATGTCTGGAAATCCAGACCCCCCCCCCCCCCAACTACTGGGAAGCTGTAACTTAGACATTTTAATACAGGGATTTTCTTTTTGTTCCAGATGAAAGAAACAAACCAGCCATTTATTTTTTTTAAGTATTTGTTGGGTAAAAGGACTGGATTCATTGATATTGGGTAGAGCAGACGAGTAAGAATGTTCATTTTGAGCAAGGATATTCGGCCATGTCAAAAAAAGGGAAGAGTGCTCCATCGCTCAAGATCCTGCTTGATTTTGTCAAATAACTGTGTAAAGTTAGCTTTGAACACTTGATCAAACGTAGGTGTGATAAATATGCCTAAGTAAACAAAACCTCTTTGTGACCATTTAAAGAGGAAAACACCTTGAGTGTCAGGTATCTGTTGCAGATTCCCCAGAGGCACAGTCTCTGATTTAGTAAAGTTGATTTTATAACCTGAAAAGGCGCTAAATGAATTGGTGCATTGTATAAGGTGGTGCACTGATATAACAAGGTTTGATAAGAAAATTAGAACATCATTCGCATACAATGTAATTTTATGTGACTTTACTCCTATGTCAGGAGCAGATATTTTGGGGTCTCGCCGAATAGCCTCAGCCAATGGTTCGATCACTGGTGTGAAAAATAGTGGGGATAAAGGGCAGCCCTGCTGGCAGCCCCTCAGAATACTAAAATTATGTGACATAATCCCATTGGTGAGAATCGCAGCTAAAGGTTCTTTATAAAGAGCCTTCACCCACTTAATAAAATTAACGTCCAATCCAAATCTTTATAAAGTGAAAACAAGGTACGGCCATTCGACACAATCAAAGGCCTTTTCTGCATCTAAAGAAACCACCAAGCCGTCTACTGCTTGTTGCTGACATGCCTGAATCACATTAAGTAATCTCCTGATATTGGTAGATGATCTACGGCCTTTTTCAAAACCCATTTGATCGTCTTGTATGATAGAAGGTAAGATTTTAAAGTCAACATTTAACAATGAAATGGGTCTATAGAAAGATTTTCTCCTGTTCTAGCCAATTCCTACCACACAGATATACTGTGCCTGTAACGTTCTCGCTCGGGTGTGACATAACGCCGAGGTAAACGTCGAGATAAACCAGAGTCAATGCAAACAAGGCCGCAGTAAGATTAACCATTTACTGTTCACTCTTCACATTAACGTATGGTGAAAACTGTTGATAAAACAATACAAGATTGGTACAGTGTTTGTTTCCTTCTAAATATCACATTTACATTGTGAATACTTGAAAAGGTAAAACTACAATAACTACATTACATTAAAGTGCAGCATACAGTCAGAATCTAGCTGCTCCATTGACTGCTTTAGATACACTTCAATACAAACTATCCCGACTCTTTAACTGACGAAAACATAAACCTTATCGACCGTCGTTACTTTTAACAGAATCGGCGTTTTCATTTTAACTCAGCATATCGATTATCTAATGACTTACAGCGTTGCTTTCACTGTGTCTTTGGTGCATAGAGAAAACCTAACCACCGTTATGGCGGCACATGAGAGTGACCCCCACCCTTGCGTTCATCTCAAACCGGTATTTTCCCACAAGACGCGGCGAACCCGGATGTGACGTCATCGCAGCCGCGATGTATTACAGACAAATAAATTGATTTAAACAATCCTAACTTTAACTAAAAAAAATGCTAACAAATTACTAAGCGAAAATATTATAAACTAAATAACTGCCATAAAGGCAGCACAGTGCCCATTATTGCACAGATGACCCTTTTTTTCAACCGAACCTTCTCCAATTACCAAAATACCTTTGCCACTGCAGGTCTCCTGCTCTTATTCACATTAGGCACTCCATCTCCCTCAGGAAGCACGCATTATCGTTTAGCTGACAAAAACAAAACAATGCAGATACGTTTAGATGCATTGTTGCATTTATCAGAACCCATAACACTATATGACAATAAGGTATAGGAGCAGAATTAGGCCAATCGTCCATAAGATAAAGGAGAGGAAATCTGATATTTGGTCCATCGAGAAAGCTACACTATTTCATCGTGGCTGATCCAAATTTTCTCTCAGCCCAGTCTCCTGCCTTCTCCCTGAATCCCGCCATGCCCTGACCAATGATGAATCCGTCAAAATCTGCCTTAACGACTTGGCTTCAACAGATGCTTGCCGCATAGAATTCCACAGAATCACCATTCTCTGCTTTGAAAAATTCCTCAACATTTTCGTCCTAAAAGGACGTCCCGGTATCCTGACCCTGAATCATGTGGTCCAGACTCTCCCACCACAGGAAGCAACCTCTCTATATTCACACTCCCAAGGCATTTCATAATACAATAAGTTTCAATTTGGTCACTGCTCATTTTTTCTGAATTCTAGTACGAATACCGAGAGCCATAAAACGCTCTTCATCTGAAAAGCTATTCAATCCTGGAATCACTTCTCTGAAACTCCCATGAAGCCTCTCCAGTTTCAGCACATCTTGTCTAGGATAGGAGGTCCAACATTGCTCATAGTACTAAATGTGATGCCTCACCAGTGTTTTATAAAGTTTTAACATTACATCCTTGCTTTTATAATCTAATCCTCTTGAATGAATGCAAACATCGCATTTGCCTTCCCATCACAGGTTCAGTCAGCAAATTAACCTTTACGGAACCCTGCACCAGCTCTCACATCGTCCTATGCCTCTTAAATGTCTGAATTTTCTAACCATTTAGAAAATTCTCTCCGCTTTTATTTCTTCCAAAAAAGTGCATGACCTCGCATTTAACGACACAGTATTCTATCTAGGAGATCTAGGCCTCATATGGAGCCAGTGATCATTAATGGAGAATGTGTGGAGCAGGTTAAGACCTACAAGTATCTGGGAGTACAGTTAGACGAGAAGCTAGACTGGACTGCCAACACAGATGCCTTGTGCAGGAAGGCACAGAGTCGACTGTACTTCCTTAGAAGGTTGGCGTCATTCAATGTCTGTAGTGAGATGCTGAAGATGTTCTATAGGTCAGTTGTGGAGAGCGCCCTCTTCTTTGTGGTGGCGTGTTGGGGAGGAAGCATTAAAAAGAGGGACGCCTCACGTCTTAATAAGCTGGTAAGGAAGGCGGGCTCTGTCGTGGGCAAAGTACTGGAGAGTTTAACATCGGTAGCTGAGCGAAGGGCGCTGAGTAGGCTACGGTCAATTATGGAAAACCCTGAACATCCGCTACATAGCACCATCCAGAGACAGAGAAGCAGTTTCAGCGACAGGTTACTATCGATGCAATGCTCCTCAGACAGGATGAAGAGGTCAATGCTCCCCAATGCCATTAGGCTTTACAATTCAACCGCCAGGACTTAAGAACTTTTTAAAAGCTATTATTAATGCTTTTTGAGAGAGTGATTTAGATGCATATCATACTTTTACTGAGTTAAGTATTGTATGTAATTAGTTTTGCTACAACAAGTGTATGGGACATTGGAAAAAAATGTTGAATTTCCCCATGGGGATGAATAAAGTATCTATCTATCTATCTATCTATCTATCTATCTATCTATCTGCCTCATCGTTGCAGAGTCTCCTAATCTGTGTGTCATTCTGTAGGCTCTCTACTTCAAAACTGCCTGCCATACCAATTATCTTCACATCGTCTGCAAACGTTGCAAAGAAGACATCAAATCCATAATCCAAATCATTGACATACAAGGCAAAAAGAATAGGTTTAAGACAGACCTCTGTGAAATACAGTCAGTAACGTGCAGCCTGTCGGAAAGAGCTCCCTTCATACCCTCTCTTTGCTCACTGCCAATCTGACACTGCCTTTTCCATATTAGAATCGTTCCTGTAATACCATGGGCTCGTACCTTGTGAAATAGCGTCATGTGTGGCACCTTGTCAAAGCGGACATTCCCCAGATGTGGCCAGTTTAATGTTTTATTCAGCTGCAACTTGAAATTCGAACAGTGATACTCAGTGCCAAGTTATATCGAAACATATGACATAAGGCATAAGAGCAGATTTAGGGTATTCATCCTATCTAGTCCGCTTCACCATTCCATCATAGCTGATTCCTGATTCTACCACTCGCCATATCCTTTGATGTCCTGAACAATCAGGAAATTATCAACTTCCACTTTATATATAGACACGGACCTGGCCTCCATCACAGTCCACAGCACACAGAACCACAGCAGATTCGCTGCTCTCAGGCTAAAAAAAAAAAAATTCTCCCTTACATCTGATCTAAAAGGTCGCTCCTCATAGGAAACCCACCATAGGAACATTCTCTACACATCCACGTAATCTCGTCCTTTCAACATTTGGTATGTTTCAATGAGAAATCCCATATTCTTCTTAATTCCAGAGAATACATAGAAACATAGAAAGCCTACAGCACAATGCAGGCCTTCTGGCCCACAAAGCTATGTCGAACATGTCCTTATCTGAAAAATTACCTAGGGTTACCCATAGCCCTCTATTTTTCTGAGCTTCATATACCTGTCCAGACGTCTCTTAAAAGACCCTATTGTATTCGCTTCCATAGCCGTCACCGGCAGCCCACTCCACGCACTCACCACCCACTGGTTAAAAGAATTATCCCTGCTATTTCATCTGTATCTACTTCCAAGCAATGTGCCCTCTCGTGCTAACCGTTTCAGCCCTCCATCGCTCCAAGGAAAAAAGACTGAATTCACTCAAACTGTTTCTCATAAGGCATGCTCCTCAATCCAGGCAACGTCCTTGTAAATCCCCTCTGCACCCTTTCTACGTTCTCCACGTCCATCCTTTAGTGAAGCGACCAGAACTGAGCACAATACCCTAAGTGGGGTCTGACCAGGATCCAATATAGGTGCAACATTACCTCTCGGCTCCTAAACACAATCCGATGATTGATGAAGGCCAAGACACCGCGTGCTTGCTTAACAACAGGGTCAACCCGCGCAGCAGCATTGAGTATCCTGTGGACTCGGACCCCAAGATCCCTCTGATCATACACACAGCCAAAAGTTAATACTATATTCTGTCATCACATTTGACCTACCAAAATGAACCAGCTCACTCTTATCTGGGTTGAACTCCATTTGCCACCTCTCAGCCCATCGTAGGCCTATGGTCCACTGGGAGCTGAAGGTACAGGAAAAAATAACAGCATAGCTTTGTAGCAACTCCCACTGGACTGATGTCTTTATTTGTCTTGATGGAAATTCGGGAAAATAGAAAGTGTTTAACTTGCTTTGAACACAGACGTTTGTGAATCACACTGCTGTTCCATATTCTACCAGTAGAGGGCAGCGCCAGTCTGTGAGAACAAACCACGAAAATAGCTAACATCAGGTTATAAGAAAACAGAGTTCTCTCTCTGTTGCAAACAAATAAAATTATGTTGAAGTGAAAAGCAATATTAATTCGATGTTCTTCAGAGTATATTCAAGAATGTAACGGTGATTTTGTTCTAATCAATACCTTCCTCAATCTGGACATCGGAATTAACTTCCAAAATTGCATTAAAGCAACAGCAAAATAGCAACATACACTTTTTCTTCATATCACAGAGGCAATGGTTAGAGCAAATCATGTGAATTAATCATTACTCTTCACAAGGAGATCAGTAGTCCTTTCCCAAAGTCCAATGGAAATACTTCAGAGATTCGTTAACTGCACTTTTTCAAGGTCATTTTTGTAAGATCAATACGTAGACAGTTACCCCGATGTACAGATCATGTAATATCAACAAGTCCCTTAGATGCATTTGGATATCATACTTCTCGGAATTTTTCAACGTCCTGGTTCAAGTACATCAGCGGACAATAAGGATTTCAGCAAATGTGTTACCACTCTTACTTCACGCTAATTGGCAAATAGTGGCAAAGCGACATCAGTTCTGTCAAACTAGATTCGAACTCCATCAGAAATGACTTAATATCAAATATTAGAATCGCTGGAGCCAGTGGGATTCAAAATGGGACGAGTGGTCATTGCAGCAAAGACAATTATTGGGCGATTGTCAGAAATTTCATCTTCTCAGTATATTTTGTTTCGGTTGTTTACGACTGGAGAAGTAACAGGTCTAAGAGGGCGTGCAATCTGCCCAAGCACATCAACCTGAACAAACAACATGAACATCTTTCTTGTGATTAGCGTGAATTTGAGCCAGTGGAGAGTAAAGATAACTGGGCAGAAAAGATCTACCTCCTCGGCTTTTTACCTTTTTTATTATGCCTACGAGGTGGCGTTTAGAGCACCTCGTGGTTGAGCCCACTAAGGGAAAAGTTATTCAGTTGTGCAATGAACTGGAATAGATAATAGAGATTAAGTAAAAGAACCCTCAGGGGAAGTGATTATAACAGAATAGATTTCACCCCGAAATTTGTGAAGCAGAATCTAAAATCCGATGTATCAGTATTACCAAGGAGTAATGGAAATGACAGAGGCTTTGGAGAAGAGTTGGCCAGAATGGATTGGATATGGGCACTGGAAGGGATAATGGCAGAGCAGCAATTGCTGGAATATCTGGAAGTAATTCGGGAGCAACAGGATATATACACTCCAAAGTGGAAGAAGTATTCTACAGGCAAGATGGCATAACCATGACTTACAGGGGAACTCAAACTCAAGAGAAAAGCCAAGGAGAGGGCATATAACAGAAAACAAATAGTGGGAAGGTAGGGGATTGGAATTTTTTAAATGCCAAATGAAGGCAACTAAAAAGTCATGGGGAAGACCTAGATAGAATACGAGTGTAAGCTAACCAGTAATATTGAAGATGATACCGAAAGTTTCCTGTGATACATAAGGTGTAACATAGAGGTGAGAGTCGATACGGACGACTGGAAAAGGATGTTGGAAGGATATAATTGGTGACAAGGAAATGGCGGATGACCTTAAGACTACAAGACCATAAGACCATAATATATAGGAGCTGAAGTAGTTCATTCAGCCCATCGATTCTGCTCTGCCATTCAATCATGGCTGATCCAATTCTACCAGTCATCCCCACTCCCCTGCCTTCTCCCCATACTCTTTGATGCCCTGTCAAATCAAGAAACTAAATGCAGCAAGTGACCTGGCCCCCACAGAGGCTCGTGCCAACAAATTCTACAGATATAACAACCTCTCACTAAAGTAATTTCTCCGCATCTCTGTTCTAAGTGGAAGTCCTTCAATCCTGAAGTAATGCCTTCTTGTCCTGGAATCCCCTACCATGGGAAATAACTTTGTCATATCTAATCCGTTTAGGTCTTTTAACATTCGAAATGATTTCAATGAAATCCAATCCTCCCCCCCCCCACCCACTCCATTCTCCTGAACTCCAAGGAATACAGCCCAAGAGCTGCCAGACGTTCCTGATATGGTAACCCGGTCATTGTTGGAATTATGATCGTGAATCTTCTCTGAACCCTCTCCAATGTCAGTATATCCTTTCTCAAGTAAGAAGCCCAAAACTACACACAATACTCCAGCTGTGGTGTCACAAGTGCTTTTTGAGCCTTATCATCACAACCCTGTTCTTATATTCTATTGCCCTAGAAATGAATGCCGTTAAAAAATTATTTCCATCAGTTCTCTCTGTGGAAAATACAAGCATCATGGTGAAAGCTCCAGGTGCCCGGGTCATAAAGTGTGTGAATTTACGATTACTATAGAGAATGTTCTTGGGAAGCCTAAGTGTCTGAAGTTAGACTGGTCGCCCGGATCAGAGGGTGTACACACCAATGTTCTGACATATGTTGCTGAATAGAGTATGGAGCAGTTTTCAATGATCTTTCAAGAATCAAAAGAATCTGGAACGCTTCAAGAAGACTAGAAACTAGTAATGGCCACTTCACTATTCAAAAAGAGAGAGAAGCAGAAAGCAGTTATCTCTTTTGGAACCGATACTTTTTCTGTTATAAGTCAATGATTGAATGATAGAATTGATGGTATTTTTACAAAGTGTGCAGAGGATGCAGAAATAGCTGGAGGGGCATGTAGTTTCGCTACAATTGATAGGCTACTCGATGACTTAAACAAATTAGGAGAATAGACAAAGGTGTGGTAGATGGAATACGGTGTCGGAAAGTTTATAGTCATGCAATTTGATAGAAGTAATGAAATAATTATCTATTTTCTAAACACAGAGAAAATACAGAAAAGAAATAAGGTGCAGAACGTTTTGGGAAACCGTGTGCAGGATTCTCTAAATACTAATTTACAATTTCAGTCTGTACTGAGAAAGGCAAAAGTAATGTTAGCATTCATTTCGTGAGGACTAGAATATAAAGGCAATGATGTAATGTTGAGACTTTATAAAGCACTGGTGAGGCCTCACTTGGAGTATTGTGTGCAAGTTAGGGCTCCAGTCTTAGAAAGGACGTGCTGAAACTGAAGCTGGACAGGGTTCAAAGGAGGTTCATGAAAATAATTCCAAGATTAAACGGCTTGTTATATGAAAATCGTTTGCAATCTGTGGGAATATATCCACCGGTTGAGATTTTAGATTGGAAAAAAGTAGCTTTGCGGAAATGCGAGACGATTTAGAAGGAGTGGAGTGGGACAATGTGTTTTATGTGAAAGTTGTAATAGAGAAATGGAGGTCATTTAAAGGTGAAATTTTGAGGGCACAGAATCTTTATGTTCCTGTTAAGTTGAAAGGAAAAGTTAAACGTTTGAGAAAGCCATGGTTTTCAAGTGATATTGGAAACTTGACTCGGAAAAAGAGAGCGATCTACAATAAATATAGGCTGCATGGAGTAAATGAGGTGATCGAGGAATATAAACAATGTAAAAAGAATCTTAAGAAATAAATTTTAAAAGCTAAAGGAAGATATGAGGTTGCTTTGACAAGTAAGGTGAAAATAAATCCAAAGGGTTTCTACAGTTATATCAATAGCAAAAGGAAAGTGAGGGATAAAATTGGTCCCTTAGAGAATCAGAGTGACAGCTATGTGTGGAGCCAAAGGAGATGGGGAGATTTTGAACGACTTTTTTTCTTTGGTATTCATGAAGGAGAAGGATATTGAATTGTGTAAGGTAAGGGAAACAGGTAGGGTAGTTATGGAAACTATGACGATTAAAGAAAAGGAAGTACTGGCGCTTTTAAATATTATAAAAGTGGATAAGTCTCCGAGTCCTGACAGGATACTCCCTAGGACCTTGAGGGATGTTACTGTAGAAATAGCAGGGGCTGTGACAGAAATATATCAAATGCCATTAGAAACAGGGGTGGTGCTGGTGGATTGGCTTATTGCTCATGTGATTCCATTGTTTAAAAAGGGTTCTAAGAGTAAACCTAGCAATTATTAGGCCTGTCAGTTTGATGTCAGTGGTGGGTAAATTAATGGAAAGTATTCTTAGAGATGGTATATATAATTATCTGGATAGACAGGGTCCGATTAGGAAGAGTCAACATGGATTTGTGCGTGGAAAGTCATGTTTGACAACTCTTATTGAACTTTTTGAAGAGGTTACTAAAAAGGGTGACGCGGGTAAAGCAGTGGATGTTGTCTACATAGACTTCAGTAAGGCCTTTGACAAGGTTCCTCACGGAAGGTGAGTTAGGAAGGTTCAATCGTTAGATATTAATATCGAAGTAGTAAAATGAATTCAACAGTGGCTGGATGGGAGATGCCAGGAAGCAGTTGTGGATAACTTTTTGTCAGTTTGGAGGCCGGTGTCTAGTGGAGTGCCTCAGGCATCTGTACTGGGTCCAATGTCGTTTGTCATATACATTAATGATCTGGATGATGGGGTGGTAAATTGGATTAGTAATTATGCAGATGATAATAGGATAGGTGGCGTTGTGGATAATGAAGAGAGTTTTCAAAGCTTCTAGAGAGATTTAGGCCAGTTAGAAGAGTGGGCTGAAAGATGGCAGATGGAGTTTAATGCTGATAAGTGTGAGGTGCTACATTTTGGTAGAACTAATCAAAATAGGACATTGAGGAATGATAGGGCATTGAGGAATGCAGTAGAACAGAGTGATCTAAGAATAATGGTGCATAGTTCCCTGAAGGTGGAATCTCATGTGGATAGGCTGGTGAAGAAATCTTTTCTAGGCTGGCCTTTATAAATCAGAGCATCGAGTATAGGAGTTGGGATGTAAAGTTAAAATTGTGCAAGGCTATGGTGAAGCCAAATTTGGAGTATTGTGCACAGATCTGGTCACCAAATTATAGGGGAAATTCAACAAAATAGAAAGAGTACAGAAGAGATTTACTAGCATGTTATCTGGGTTTCAGTACCTAAATTACAGAGAAAGTTTGAACAAGTTAGGTCTTTATTCCTTGGAGTGTTGAAGGTTGAGGGGGGACTTGATGGAGGTATTTAAATTTAAGAGGGAGATAGATAGAGTTGACATGGATGGGCTTTCTCCATTGAGGTTAGGGGAGATTCAAACAAGAGGACAAGAGTTGAGAGTTAGGGGGCAAAAGTTTAGGGATAACACGAGGGGAAACTTCTTTATTCGGAGTGTGGTAGCTGTGAGGAATAAGCCTCCATTAGAAGAAATAGAGGCAGGTACGATATTGTCATTTCTAAAAAAAATTGGTTATGGACAGGAAAGGAATGGAGGGTTATGTGCAGTTCGGTGGGACTAGGTGAGAGTAAACGTTCGGCACGGACTAGAAGGGCAGCTATGGCTTGCTTAGGTGCTGTAATTGTTATATGGTTATATGGTGTTCCAGAAGTTATCCCACTGGCAGTGTCATAAACCTCCACTCGGCTGTCGCAGCTGCTTGGCACAATAGAAACATAGAAACATAGAATACGTACAGCACAAGACAATGTGGTGCCGAACATGCACTTACCTGAAATTACCCTGGGTGACGCATAGCCCTCTATTTTTCTAAGCTCAATGTACCTACCCAGGAGCCACTTAAAATAATCTATTGTATCCGCATCCATCATCCTCACCAGCAGCCCATTCCACGCACTCACTTCTCTGCGTAAAAAACCTTACCCGTGGCATCACCTCTGTACCTGCTTCCCAGCACCTTAAAAATGTGCCCTCTCATGATAGCCATTTCAGCTCTGGGAAAAAGCCTCTGACTATCCACAGGATTAATGCTTCTCGTCGTCTAACAGGTCACTTCTCATCCTCCGTCGCTCCAAGAAGAAATGGCCAAGTTCACTCAACCCATTCTCATAAGGCATGCTCCCCAATCCAGGCAACATCCTTGTCAATCTCCTTCTGCACCTTTTCTATAGCTTCCATATCCTTCCTGTAGTGAGGTGACAAGAAAACTAATCTTGATTTGAGTTGGTTTGATTTGATATCAAACATCCCATACTGTAAAAGTTTAGCAACTAGTTGGAGCTACGATGTCGGCAGAGAGCTCATCTGAGGAAACAGCTTAATTTCTACACGTCTCATTTTTCACTTTTGAAGTTGAATGGGGTTCTGTCGAAGTCCCTGATCTACAGCTGCACTCAAACCTCGGTTCTGTAAGGCGTATTTCCCGCTCTCGTGGCTCAACAACCAGCCAGTTTCCGATATCCTGAGGTCGAGGCCTAGCAGATGTGCACGCTTTCGGAATGCTGAGGTACTGCAGCCTTGAGGATAAGACAATTCTTGGCTGGAGTTTCAACTGAATCCTCATCAGAGAAAGCAAAATATTGGGAACCGCAGATCAGTTGTCGGAGGCCTCTGTACTGCGATTCATTCTCATTCTCTCTCTCTCCCTCCCCCTCCCTCTCCCTCTCTCTCTCTGCCCCCTCTCCCCCTCTCCCCCTCTATCTATCACTGTCTTTCGCTTTTCTGTTAGGGAAAAAGAGAGCCAGTGGTATGTGCAATTATCGGGCAGATGATTAGATTTTGTCGTATTGCCGAACATGACTTTCCTGGGCCTTGATATTTCTTGCTTGTTGGGTGAATTGCGCTGATGCTTTTTGCTGAAACATGTGGGTGAAATGGAGGGGGGCAGTGCTTTGGTTTTATTGGTGCGTGGAGGGGGGACTAGTGGGGCTTTGTGTTTCAAACTGTCACTCATTGTGGAGTACCCCTCCGTTTTCGTGGATGTGTGCGAAGAGCAAAAAATTAAGGTTCTATATTGTATACATTCTCCGATATTAAATAGAACATTGAACTATCGAACTATTAAAAGCAGTGTTGCATTTATACATATTATCAAGTAGTCGCGAAAATTCAGTGAACATCATCAGTCCATATTCCCGCAATACATTCTATTTTAGTACCTCATCTCGGAAAAATAGACGAGAAATATCAGGCAGACAAACTAAATGTTCGTTTTCTCATTTTTGAACCCTACTGATAAATAAAGAATGTACTGCACCTTCTGACACCTGCCTTGCGCCACTCTTTAAGATCGGGTATGGTCTTTCAGAATTACAGCATCCTGCAAGTAGGTAGCAATTTTTCCCCTACTGGCCGAAGGGTGAAAACACAAAAAAAAGGGCTGTGGATTTTCTCTTTGGAGCGCTGCAGGGAAAGTGGCGACTTAATAGAAGTGTACAATATGAGCTTTATATAGTATGGGTGGCCAGAGACTTCCCAGGGTCACAATGACCATGACAAGGAAGCGTAATTTAAAGGTGATTGAAGAAATGTATTAGCAAGGGAACGGAGGTTGCGTGGAACAATCACGACTAGGGGTGGTGATAGAGGCAGAAGCACTGTGGACATTTCGGAAACTCATAAATATGCACGTGGATAATGAAAGAAAAGATGGTGTGCAGGAGAGAAGGATTATATTGATCTTAGTTAAATTAATAGGGCGGCAACACATCGTAGGCCAAAGGACTGTGCGATATTGTAACCTTCTCTGCTCTATGTAAAAATACTGTACTCTGTTCATACTTTCCCAATTTAAAGGAGGATCTTCATCCCATATTGTCTCTCATCACCCCTTCAATAACTTTAACATGTGTCGTCATTGTGCAAATACTAGATCTCTATATTTGCACATTTCCACATCGTGTCCAAAGCTACAATCCTGCTACATCAATTGTTATTATTCGACGTTCTTGTGTACAATTACTCTCCGATCTCCAGAATTATTCACTCTATACTCGAGTTCTATCTGTCTATAATATAACGAACATGTGCACACGGCTTACTGTTGGGAAACGAAGGAACGGCAACTGTTTTCCTTCTGAAACACAATCATACATGAACTCCACTAAACGACAGAATTGTTCAATTGTTTTCAACGTCACCGTTGAGACTATCCCTATGCCGAAAGAACAGTTAATTTCATAGAACATAGAACAGAAATTTACAGAACATTACACGCCTTACGGCCCACAATGTTGTGCCGACTATGTAACACACTCTAGTGTCTGCTTAGAGTTTCCCTAGCGCATAACCCTCTATTTTCCTTTGCTCAATGTACCTTTCGAGGAGACTCCTAAAACGCCCTAATGAATCTGCTTCTACCACGGCCTCCGGCAATGCATTCCATGTACCCATCACTCTCTATGTTCGCTACCCCTGACATCACCTCGGTACCTATTTCCAAAAACCTTAAAACTATACCCCTTCATTTTAACCATGTCAGCCCTGGAGGAAAAACCTCTGGCTATCCACACAATCAATGTCCCTCCTTAACTTATACACATCTCTCAGGTTGCCTCTCACCCTCCGTCGCTCCCAGGAGAAAAGGACAAACACACTCATGCCATTCTCATAAGATACGCCCTCCAATCCAAGCAACATTCGTGTAAATCTCACTGTAAATCTCGTGTAAATGCGCTCTCATTGTAGCATCCACATCCTTGCTGTGGTGAAGTGCCCAGAGCTGAACACAGTACTCCTAGCAAGGTCTTATATAGCTGTAACATTACCTCGCGGCTCTTGAACTCAATCCCACGGTTGATAAATGCCAAAATACCATACGCCTTCTTAACAATACTGTCAAACTGCACAGCAGCTTTGAGTGTCCTATCGAAAACGGTCCCCAGGATCTCTCAGATCCTCCACAAAGTCAAGAGTCTTGCCATTTATACTATATTCTGCCTTCAAATTGGACCTACCAAACTGAACCACTTCACAATTATCTGGGTTGAAGTCCATCTGCCACTTCTCAGCCCAGTTCTGCATTCGCTCGATGTCCCGCTGAAACCTTTGACAACCATCCAGACTACCCTCCTGACAACACTCCCAAACTTTGTGTCATCAGCAAACTTACTAACCCACCCTTCGACTTCTTTATCCACGTCATTTATAAAAATCACAAAGAGGTGGAGTCCCTGAACAGATGCTTGCGGAACACACTGGTCACCGACCTCCATGCAAAATACAAACAACCCTTTGCCTTCTGTGGGAAAGCCAATTCTGGATTCACAAAGCAAAATCTCCTTAGATCCCATGCCGCCTTACCTTCTGAAGGAGCCTTGCATGGGGAACCTTATCAAATCCCTTACTGAAATTCATATACTCTACATCCACCACTCTCCATTCATGAATGTGCTTTGTTACATCCTCAAAATAATTCAATCATGCTCGTAAAGCACGACCTGTTCTTGATAAGGCCACCCTGACTATCCCTAACCAGATCATGTCAATTCAAATGCTCATAAATCCTGCCTGTCAGGATCTTCTCCAACAACCTGCCCACCACAGAGGTCAGACTCAATAATCTATAATTTCCTGGGTTATCTCTACTCCCTTTCTTGAACAAGGGAACGACATTTGCAAAACTACAATCCTCCCGTACTTCTTCCATGCCAATTATTGACGTAATGATCATCACAAGAGGCTCAGCAATCTTTTACCTCGCTTCCCACTGTAGCCTGGGATATATCTCATCTGGTCCTGGTGACTTATCTAACTTAATGCTTTTCAAAAGCTCCAGCACACGCTTTTTCTTATTGTCCATATCCTCGAGCATTTCGGTTCGCTGTTAATCATCGCAACACTTTCAGTTCCACATTATTTGTAACTCACCAGAGCAGATGACATCGGCGGCATTCCCATGTGAACAGCTCATTTGACTCCAGGCGGAAACTGGACATGCAGCTATTAATGACTCGTTCCCCAGACAACGGTAGTTCTCCTTACACAAAGACCCGTACTGTCAGTGAAGTTAAGCACATCCGGGAGTCACATTTCCTGCACCGCACTCCGGATGTTCACAAACCACACCAGCATCTTCCAGGATGAAGTACTCATCAAAATGTGTCCCTTACTAGTCTCCGTGCTGAGCTTCCAACTGCCCAGAACATCTGTTCATTCCATCAAATACTCATTCTCCATACCTCCCTCTTTTTGTAATAATTGAAGATAGTCAATTTCTCTCGATATCAAAATAGAGAAAGCTGTTAAATGGAAGAAATTGTTTCACATATTTGTTTATGTTCATTAAAAGTAACGAAAAGTAACACTGTGAATAGTAGAATGCAGCCACGGTCGAGATCACCTGCATCCAATACATAAATTTAAATAATGTACTTATATCCCATCTCCAACCTGGTTGTTTTGAAAGGATTAACAAGATAAAGACCATTATTTCAAATATTAGGCCATGCATGTGATGACAATGGTACCTTGCATGCATTTTATGTAGCACACTTGACGAATTATTGGTTCTATATTTCATAATATTCAATATACGTTCTATTTCTATTTAAGCAGGAAATTTCAGTGTTCAGCATCATATTCAACAGTCAATGTGTTTATCAATCTGTGGCCGGTATGTGGTTTCCATTAGTCCCTTGGCATGTTAACACCTTTACATTCCCACACCACAAAAAATAATGGATACAGCGCAGTCCATCATAAGTAAAGCCCGTCCCACCGTTGCACTATATAAGGCACTGTCACATGACATTTATTACTTATTTTATTATTGTTGTTGTTGTATTTACTGTGTATGTCCGAAGAAAATTAATCTCAGGATTGTAATCGTGATAATATTTCATTTTTTGTGAGGGCATATTTCGAGCAGTGCGGTAGTGATGTGGTTAGCACAACGTTTTACAGTACCAGCAAAACAAGCCCAATTCCTGCCAGTGTCTGTAAAGAGCTTACAATTTCCTCCATTGACAACACGATCGCGCCGTTTTCCTCCCACAGTCCAACGAAGTATCGGTCTGTAGTCAATTGGCGATTCAAAATTGACCCGTGAGTAGTAGAGGGTTAAGTCTGGGGATTGCTGTGCGGCGCGGCACGACATACCAGAAGACCTATTCCACGTAATATCTCAATAAATAAATAAATAAATATATGCATACATACTTATATACATACATACATACATACATACATACATACATACATACATACATACATACATACATACATACATGTATAAAGCATATATTGAAATTCCTTAATACATTGTTGGCAGTTTCCTGGACGTTCCAGTATGATGCATCTATTTTACTTGCTGATGGTTTCATTTTTTTAACTCTCTTTGCTTTTTTTCCCCCACAGTTTCAATTTCATCATTGTCCTTGCTTATTTCAGCAAATTGGAAGGTTCCAATTCCACTCTTCCACAACTGAAGTTCTCATGTATTTGTTTATATAGGTTTATGTTTTCCCTAGGGCATTAATCTATTCTTTCTTAACAATTCTTCCCTTGAAGAAATATATATTTTAACAACTTCATAATTATTGCTTTATATCCAGCATTTCATTTCCACTATCAGATCGTATCATCTTCACAGTCTATCTGTCGCAGTCCTGATCATTTTTTCCATAGTTTCCTCTAAGTTGCTTTGATTGTGACACGGTTCCAAACGCAATTTTCCCAATTGCTTCTAATTTTCTTTCATGACAGCAGTATAAGAACCCCAGTATAAGCCCTAGTTGCCAGATCATTCGTCTTATTCCTGTGTGATAACCAACGTTTTCCGATCGCTTAGAACCGTTTGTCTAAGTTTAGCTCAAGTTTCAAGGTTTACCTATGAGACTCCAACTTTCTGAGTCAAGGCTCCGGGTCAAGGCCCTGTGTCAAGGCTCCATATCAGTGTTCCGTGTCTAGATCCCTCCAGTTTGCTGTTCGGTGTTTACGCCCGTGTAAGCATCCTAACTCGATCTCCGTGCCTGTGTCCTGCACTTGGGTTCGCCTCATTCTCCACGTTCCATTGCAGCAGAACGATCTGGCCAAAATGGACCCAGCAACACGAATACCCTGCAACAAGCTCTTGCCGGCCAGCGCTCCCAACTGGGTCTGCACAATCAACTTTTCCGGGAGGTCATGGAGAACTTCAGTTCCCTGTCCCCTAACGACACGAAGATCGGTGACCAGGTGGACCGAGTATCCACTCACCTTACCCCCATCCACTCCTGGATCTCAGTCTAACCAGACCAGACAGCCTGTAGTGGCAACCCCCTACGTGTCAGCGGCACCAGCGCCGAGAGAGCCGCACATACCTGAACCAGAAACATACGCTGGGGATTTGGGGAAATGCCGAGCCTTCCTTCTGCAATGCTCCATGGTATTCGAACCAGCAGTCATCCACTTACTCCACAGATAAGTCAAAAATTGCTTATATCATAGGGTTTTTGCGGGGAAGTGCCTTAGCGTGGGCAACAGCTGTCTGGGATAATCAACCGGAGATATGCTCTTCTTTCCCCACCTTTATCGCGCAAATGAGAAAGACCTTTGACCACCCAGTCCATGGTAAAGATGCCGCTAAGCAGTTACTCACTCTCCGTCATGGCTCACGCAGCGTTGCCGAATATTCCGTGGAGTTCCGGACGTCAGCGGCCGACTCGGGGTGGAACGACGTTGCACTCAAAGGGATATTTCAGAATGGTCTCAGGGACAGGGTAAAAGACCAGTTGGCGGCAAGAGATGACACCAACAGCCTGGATTCTTAATGTCCCCGGCAGCCAGGTTGGACAACCGTCTCCGAGAATGCTATAGAGAATGATTTGGATGTCCTCCACCTTTGGCCACTCCACGGCACTCATTACCGTCTCACACCAGCACAAGCCTCTCTTCTCCTCCATTCCCTAGGTTATCTCCCAGCCCGGCCGTTTCAACCGCTCTGGGAGAAGAACCCATGCTACTGGGATGGAACCGTCTCTCTCCCACTAAGCGACTTCGGAGATTCAGACCGGGGGAATGTCTCTATTGCGGTCAGTCCGGTCACTTCCGTGCTACCTGTCCCCTCCAGCCATAAGGGAAGTTTCACCAGTAGAAACGGGGATACTGGTGAGCCAGACAACATTCCCTTCCGTCCCCGAACCCAGATACAGATCCCAGCTACTTTATATTACAACCAACATTTCCTGCCTCTGTAAGCTCTGGTGGACTCCGGTGCAGAGGGAAACCTTCTGGATGAAGACGTACCTTCCAAGGCCGGAATTCCACGGGAGCCTGTAGTTCTTGGGTATCTCTGTTTGGGCCGCCATAATCCGCACATCGACTTGTCCACTGGAAAGATAGCCAGCTGGAATCCGTCTGTCACACCATTTGTCAATCCACTTGTCTACAGTCTGCCTTTTCCCATGTGGAAGTCACCGCGACCTCGTCTGTCTCTGAAACCCCTGACTTATCGAAAGTTCCAGCAAAGTATCACAACTTGGACAAGTGTTTAGTTAACAACGGGCCCTTTCCCTGCTTCCTCAACAACTTTACGATTCTGCTATTGATTTTCTCCCCGGAGCGACTCTACCCACCAGTCGGCTGTGTAACTTGTCCCGGCCAGAAAGGGAAGCAATGGATGTTTACCGAAATGAATCTCTCAAGGCGGGCATTATCCGACCCTCATCCTCCCCTGTCAGCGCAGGTTTCTTCTTTGTGGGAAAGAAAGACAGTTCACTGCGCCCCTGCATTGGCTACCGAGGCCTAAATAGCATAACCATAAATAACAGGTATCTACTGCCCGTTATTAACTCTGCTTTCGAACCACTTCTTCTCCAAGTTGGTCCTACGAAGTGCCTACCATCTGGTCAGATGAAGGGAGGGAGATGAGAGGAAAACAGCATTTAACACCCCTCTTGGTCACTTCGAATACCTTGTCACGCCATTGGGCCTCACCAATGCCCCTGCCATTTTCCAAGCCCTGATAAATGATATTCCTTAGAGACTTTATTAACCTGTTTCTGTTTGTTTCTTTGGTTGACATCTTATTCTTCTCCAGCCGTCTTCATGAACACACCAACCATGTCCGTCAGGTTCTACAGAGGCTTTGGGAAAACGAACTATATGTTAAAGCTGGGAAGTACGAGTTTCATGTCACCTCAGTCAGCTTCTTAGGGTACATCATCGAGAGCGGGCAAGTGAGACCGGATCCCGAAACGATTCGAGCGGTGGCGGAGTTGCCAAAACCCACGACACGCAAGCAGCTCCAGCGATTTCTGGGGTTTGCAAACTTCTATCGTCCTTTCAGCAGGGATTACAGCCGGGTGGCAGCGCCCCTTACTCGACTCACCTCACCTATGACCACTTTTCACTGGGACCCCGAAGGAGACTCAGCATTCTCAGAACTGAATAGGCGCTTCACCTCCGCTCCCATCCTGGTCCAACCAGACCCCTCTTGACAATTCATTGTGCAGGTCGACGCCTCCGACTCTGGGGTGGAAGCGGTCCTCTCCCAGCGTTCCGGCCCTGATCAATAACTTCATCCATGTGCCTTCCGTTCCCGCCTGCTCAATCCCGGCAAACGAAATTACGACGGAGGCAACCGGGAGTTACCGGCCGACAAACTGGCTTTCGAGCAGTGGAGGCACTCGCTGGAGGGGACGGAACATCCGTTTATCGTCTGGGCCGATCACAAGAACCTCACATACATCCAAACCACGAGACGCCTGAATCCCCGACAAGTCCTTTGGGCTTTTTTTGTTTGGCCGGTTCAGGTTCACACTGACCTATCGTCCGAGGTCCGAGAACGGGAAGCCCGATGCTCTGCCCCGTCAATACGTTTCCGAGGAGGACCTTCCCAAACCCGAGACCATCCTTCCACCATCCTGTGTAGTGTCTGGTCTCACCTTGGAGATCGAGTCCAAAGTCAGAGGCCCAACGTAATCAAACTGACCCAGGCAACGGACCCTCCAATTGCCTCTTTGTGCCCGATTCCGATCGGACGCAATTTTACTTCTTGTTTCGCCTGCCATCTCGGAATCGACCGGACTCTGTCCCTTCTGAAGAGACATTTCTGGTGGGTGGCCATGGACGCTGACACCCGTTCTTTCGTCTCTGCTCTGTTTGTGCCCGCGGAAAATCCTCCCACCGACCACCTGCTGGATTGCTTCGTCCCCTACCAGTCCATAGCCATCCCTGGTCGCACATTGCGCTGGATTTCGTTACAGGACTACCCCTTTATATGGCAACACTTCCGCACTCAGCGCAGTGGACCTCTTCTCCATAGCCGTGCACTTATAAAAACCTGCCCCCTGCACCAACTCCTCAGCCACGGATTCAACTGCCATCTGCTCCAATTCTTACCATCACTATCACATAGCACTGGCAGTAATCCTGAGAACGCCACCCTTGAGTTCCTGTTCTTCAGCCTTCTGCCTAGTTTCCGAAACTCACGCTTCAGGACATCATCCTTCTTCCTGCCTATGTCGTTGTTACCCTCTCGTACCGGGATGTCATGCACCCGGTCAGAGACATGCCGGACCCTGGCATCCGGGAGGCAACAAACCATGCGTGTGTTCTTCTCACGTCCCCAAAATCTCCTGCCTGCTCCACTGAATACAGAGTCTCCAATGACGACAGCTCTCCTCTTCTCCGTCCCACCCTTCTGCACCACAGTGTCAGTCTCAGTGTGAGAGGACCTGCCACTGTGGCTCAAACCTTGCTCGGTCGTCCCTGCCAACAGTATCAAGGTCGGTAAACTTATTATTCAGGGCAATGGCTACAGGGGTGCTCTGCACTATCTGTCTACTCAACTTCGCTTTCCCCCCTTTGACTGTCACCCTGTGACGAGCTTCCGGCAGCCCTGGTGTAACTATCTCCCTGTAGCTCTCATCTATGACTGCCTCATTCTCCCTTATGTCAAAGGTCATCCATCTGCTGCTCCAGATTCCTCACACGGTTTTCCATATCGCGCAGCCGCATGCACTTCTGGCAGATGTGACCCTGCTCGAGAAGAGAGATCCCCCAAGACTGCCACATCTCACAGAAGAGGCACATCACCTTCTCAGGAGGCATTGTAAAGACTAACTGGGAACATGTTCGTCCTCCGCCTCTTCTCGTCGAAACCTCTTGAGGCAAAACCTCAAAGATCCACTCTTTCACTGGCCCACTCACTCTAAAACCCGTGGCGAATTGTCATGCATACTCAAAAAGACACGTGTGACATATTGTTCTGAACATTAAGACCCGTTTGTTCTTGAAGTATCATTAATGTAACACCATACTTGCGGCATGATTTGATTTTATATATATTTTGATATAGCTGTTAGGGAGGGTTTAAACTAAGTTGGCAAGGGGAAGAAAACCAGGGTGTTAGGGTCGAGGAAGAGGAAAATAGTAATAAGTCAAATATACTGTGCAGCAAAGATGGCAAGTAGGACAGGCAGGTGAATAGACAGGATAGTTTGCTGTGCGATAGAAATATAGCAAAATCAATAACAAATACTGATCTAAATGTGTTATATATAAATGCCCACAGCACTAGAAATAAAGTGGATGACGATGATGTGCAGCGATAGGTTAAAAGATATGACATAGTGGCCATCATTGAGTCATAGCTATATGATGGATGTGATTGGGAGCTGAATGCTCAAGGATACATTGTGTATAGGAAAGATAGGAAGGTAGGTAAAGGGGGTGGCGTGGCCCTGAAGGTAAGCAAAGATATCAAATCACTAGAAAGAAGAGACATAGGATCAGAAGAAGTAGAATCCCTATGAGTCGAGTTCAGAAATGGCAAGGGTAAAAGGACACTAATAGCAGTTATATACAGGCCTCCAAATAGGAGCCGGGATGTGGACTGCAAGTTACAGCTGGAAATAGAAAAAAGCGTGTCAGAAAGAAAATGTCAAGGTAATTATGGGCGATTTTAATATGAAAGTGCATTAGGAAAGTCAGGAAGTTACTGGATCTTAGGAGAGGGATATTGTAGATTACCTACGGGATTGATTTCTGGAGCAGCTTGTCCATAAGACCACCAGAGGATCAGCTGTTTTGGATTAGCGTGATGAGCCTGATGTGTTTAGGGAGCTAGAGGTAATGTAACCCCTTGGAAATACTGATAATAATATTATCGAGTTCAGTTTCAAATTTGAAAAGGAGGAGGTCGTATAAGGTGCATCAATATTTCAGTGGAACAAAGGAAATTACAGTGGAATGGGAGAGGAACTGGCCCAAGATGATTGGAAAAGTAAGCTAAATGGAGGTGCAGTAGAGCAGAATTGGATGGAATTCGTACAAGAAATAATGAGTGTGCGAAAAGAAAATTATAGACCTTTTTCGTCTGACATCAGTAGTTGGAAAGTTATTGGAGACAATCCTCAAGGACGAGATTATGAATTACCTTGAGTTGCATGACAAAATAGGCCCAAGCCAACTTGGTTTCATGATGAGAAGATCCTGCCTCACCAAACATTTGGACTTTTATGCGGTAATCACAAATAAGATTGACAAGGGAGAGGCTTTGGATGTTGTGTATTTGGATTTCCAAAAGGCCTTTGATAAGTTGCCGCATAAGAGGCTGCTTAATAAGACGAGGGCCCATGGAATTACAGGAAGGATATTGGAATGAGTGGAGAATTGGCTGATAGGCAGAAAGCAAAGAGTAGGAAAACAGGGATCCTATTCTGGTTGGTTGCCGGTTACTAGCGGTGTACCGCAGGGGCCTGTATTGGGGCCTCTGCTTTTTATACTGTATATAAACGATTTAGATTATGGATTAAATGGTTTTGTGGCTAAGTTTGCGGATGACACCAAGACAGGTGGAGGAGCAGGAAGGGTTGAGGAAACGGAAAGTTTTCAGAAAGAGTTGGTCCGTTTAGGAGAGTGGGCAATGAAATACTAGATGAGATACAATGTTGAGAAATATACGCTTGTACTTTTTGGAAAAAGAAACAATCGGGCAGATTATTATTTAGGTGGAGAGAAAATGCAAAAAGAGGAAGTGCAAAGGTACTTGAATGTCCTAGTGCAGGATACCCTAAAGGGTGACCACCAGGTTGGATCGGCAGTAAGGAAAGCGAATACTATGTTGGCATTCATTTCAAGAGGAATAGTGTATAAGAGTAAGGAGGTGTTGATGAGGTTCTGTGAGGCACTGGTGAGACCCCATTTGGAATACAATGTGTCGTTTTGCGCCTACTATCTTAGAAAGGATGTGCTGATGTTGGAGAGAGTTCAGAGAAGATTCATTAGGATGATTCCTGGCATGTAGAGACTAACATATGAAAATCGTTTGTCGGCTCTTGGATTGTATTCATGTGAGTACAGAAGAATAAGAGGGGATCTCATAGAAACATGTCGATTGTTGGAAGGGTTGGACAGAGTAGATGTGGAAAGGCTGTTTCCCTTGGTGGGTGAGTCTAGGTCAAGAGGTCACAGTCTTAGAATTAGAGGGTACCCATTTAAAACAGAGATGAGTATTTTATATATATATAGCTAGACGGTCGTGGATTTCTGGAATTCGTTGCCACATACAGATGCGGAGGCCCAATCATTGAGGGTGTTTAAGGAAGAGATTGATAGTTATCTAATTAGTCAGGGTATCAACGGATATGGGGAAAAAGCCGGAAATTGGAACTAGATGGGAGAATAGTTTAGCTCATGGTGGAGTGGTGGAGAAGACTCGATAGGCCGAATGGCCTACTTCTGCTCCTTTGTCTTGTGATCTTATGATTGTTGTGTATTTTTATTCTGTGAATTGTAAGAAGAAGTTTGTTGATGGAAGAATTTTCCTGCACATGGCTTATTAAAGAAAATCCATGGTATTCTTATATAATAAATAAAATAACACGAGGTATTGCAGGAATAGTGTAGTGTGGCAATTTCTGTTGCGAGATGTGGAAGTTGTTATGTAGAACGTGTGGATAGAGAAATTATGCTAAAACTTGGTACACAAAGCGGAGAAGTCCCTTGTGAAGATCTCATTTGTGAAATGGGTAGAATGGCTGACGCCTTTGCCAAATATTTATTGGGCAAAGTTTTCAGTTAATTTTAATAAAATGCTCCAAACTAAGGCACTGTTGTATCAGTAGGCATCATTTATATCAACGCGATTCCGTTGATGAATGTAGAAAGATGGGAAGTACATTTGGCAAATTGTTATCAAGTGGGTGTGGCTGCTGTAGAATTGAATGAAAAATCATCTTCTATTCTGGACGTGGAGCACACCCCCCTTATTTTTTTACGATTTCTTTCTATCTTATTTTTCTAAAAGATTAATACTGCAGTCCATCACCCATTTAAGCTCCTTTCATTGAGAACATCGCTCGAAACTGGAGGATCCTTACCTCATCAATTGTTGGGCACATTGTATGTTTCATACATAACTAAACAATGAAAGCAGAAATTTCAAGCTGTGAATGCAGCTCAATTATCAGATCAAATACGATGGTATCAAATCTTCTCAGTTCTGATCTGACTTTCCTGCCACATTCCTGTACTTCTGCCATACTTCCCCTTTCATTTTCCATTCTCCATTTTCTTTACGTCAGGATTTACCTGGCAGCTTTCAACATTGGTCACTCTTTTTGGTGCAGACAGGAAGCCTCAGAGCAAATGCAAATTTATTCCTAAACCAAAAAGTCTTATCTGGCCAATTGAATGCTTCCAGCACTTCTCACTTGATTTGCCTTGCAATGACAGTAGTTAGGCTCTGAATGTCTCCTCTTTCAAATATTCAGTTGGAGATTGATGGTAGCAAATTGACAATTTATTACCCAATCTTAATTTCAAGAGAAATGCTGAATCTCTGCCACTTTCCCAAAAAAGAATATCCACTACGTGTGGCGAAGCTATAACATGTCACGCAGCATGCAGTGCTGCACCTCAACATTTTTAAACCCCAACTATTCGGAAATAGACAAGAACTATAAATACAAGAACAAGACAAGAACAACAGACAAGAACAAGAAATATACTGACAAGAACCCAGTGCAGTTAACAATCAGAAGGCTGTTGGACCAGACAACATGCCTGGTAGAGTGCTCAGAGGATGCGCAGATCAGCCAGCAGAGGTTCTCACTGGCATCTTCAACATCTCCCTGAGCAGCGCCACCATTCCAACGTGCTGCAAGGCAGACACCATCGTCCCCTTGCCGAAGAAGTTTTCCCTAAATGACTACCGTCCCGTTGCACTTACATCCATCATCATGAAATGTTCCGAGATGCTCGTCTTGAGGCATATCAAGAAAATGCTGCCCCCTCACTGGATCCCCTGCTGTTTGCGTACCGTCCCAACAGCTCAACAGATGACTCCTTGCCACCACCCTCCACCTGGCACTAACCCACCTGGACAAAAAAGACACATACATTTGGATGCTGCTCATAGACTTCAGTTCAGCATTCAACACAATCATCCCCCATAAACTGACTGGAAAGCAGAGCCTACTGGGACTGAACACCTCCCTCTGCAAATGGATCCAAGACTTCCTGACTGGGAGATCCCAGTCAGTCCGGATAGGGAGTAGCATCTCCAATCCATCTCACTGAGCACGGGCGCTTCCTAGGGCTGCGTGCTCAGTCCACTGCTGTTCACTCTGCTGACCCACGACTGTGCTGCAACACACAGCTCGAACCATATCATCAAGTTCGCCGCTGACACGACCGTGGTGGGTCTCATCAGCAAGAACGATGAGTCAGCTTACAGAGAGGAATTGCAGCGGTTAACGGAATGTGCAGAGCCAACAACCTGTCTCTTAATGTGATCAAAACAAAAGAGATAGTTGCTGACTTCAGGAGGGCACGGAGCAACCACTCCCCGCTGAACATCGACGGCTCCTCAGTAGAGATCGTAAAGAGCAACACATTTCTTAGTGTCCACCTGACGGAGAATCTCACCTTGTCCCACAACACCAGCTCCATAGCAAAGAAAGCCCAGTAGCGTCTTTACCCTTTCCCAAGGCTGAGGAAAGTCCATCTCCCACCCCACATCCTCATCACATTCTACAGGGGTTGTATTGAGAGCATCCTGAGCAGCTGCATTACTGCTGGTTCGGAAATTGCACCATCTCGGATCGCAAGACCCTGCAGCGGATAGTGAGGTCAGCTGAGTAGATCATCGGGTCTCTCTTCCCACCATAACGGACATTTACACTACCCGCTGCATCGGCAAAGGAAACAGCATTATGAAGGACTCCATGCACCCCTCATATGACCTCTTCTCCCTCCTGCCATCTGGGAAAAGGCTCCAAAGCATTCGGGCTCTCACGACCAGACTATATAACAGTTTCTTCCCCCCAAGCTATCAGACTCCTCAATACCCGAAGCCTGGACTGATACCTTGTCCTACTGTTCTGTTTATTATTTATCGTAAATGAATGCACTGCTTTGTGCATCTTATGCAGTCCTGTGTAGGTCTGTAGTCTAGTGTAGCTTTCTCTGTGTTGTTTTTTAATTATGTAGTCCGGTCTAGTTTTCTGTATTGTGTCATGTAACACCATGGTCCTGAAAAACGTTGTCTCATTTTTGCTATGCACTGTACCAGCAGTTATGGTCGAAATGACAATAAAAGTGACTTGACTTGACTTGCCTTGAAATAAGAAACATGCTGTTTATCTTAATAATCAAGTTATTTAGTAATAAGCATCTGTAACACCCTAGGACACTGAGATGTTTTCACAAGATGTTGGATGATATGTTTTGAAATCTTCGCAGAGCTGGTTTACACATCAGTATTCGAATAGTGAATAGAAGCAATAACGATGCGACTTAGACGTGTAGTTATTTTTCTAATGTTTTCTATAAAAGAAGTTTATATTAATAAATTTTGAACTGAAATGTAAAATTTATTTCAAACTGTCTCTTTTATACTTTCCTTAATGGTAAAAGGATGAATGCACGCAATAAGCAACAGAACTCATCTTTTGTTTCTGTTAAATCCCATAACTATGTGAACTATGTCATGAATCAGTGTTAATCACTGATAAAAGAACCCAGGGCTGCAAGAGAATATTTAGAAAATTACTATAAAGAGTTGTACACGGCCCCGCAAATAGTGGTAAGGATGTGGTCTTCAAATTACAACCCGAGGTAGAAAATGCATGCAAAAATGGCAATATGATAATAAACACGGGCGATTTTAATATGCACGCAGATCGGGAAAATCGGGCTGGTGCTGGATCCCAAGAGGGGGAATTTCTGAAATGCCTACGAGAGGGCATTTTAAATCAACTCGTGGTTGAGCTCAAAAGGGGATCAGCAATTCTGGATTGGTGTGTTGTGCTCGAGGAACGGCCTGAGCTAAGCAGTGTCGCCACGGCTTCACGTTCCCCACCGCCACCAGTTCTTAACGATTGGAATGCAATGAACTCCAAGTGTGTGCAATAAGATGGATATTATCCTCTACCCTTCGTATATTTGTGCTTCTCATTTCCCTGACTTATCTTGAATGCATTTTTGTCTACGTTTTGTTTCTGTGCATTGAAAATCTACAGTACCTTCAACCTTGGATATAGAAAGAAAATCTACACTTATAATTTCATTGAAAACCTACGATGCTCCAATTTTTCACGTCAATAAATTGGATGAGTTGTAAAGGCAGTATACAGTAATGCTACGAAGCAAAGTATAATAGTAATTACAAAAGGACTTTTTTTTCTGCGTCGCATTAGGGTTTACTTTTTTTTAGTTTTTAGTAAATTGTTGAGAGGATTTGGATTTTATTTTTGATTTGAGATGATGCACTACGTTTTGTTGATTAGCTCAAAGTCTTACTTCAATGTATTTTAAATTTAGAAAATGGGACTGTAAAATGTGAAAATAGTCGGAAGGACTAAATATTTTTCCAAGGCACTATATTTCAATATGGAAGCAATATACTATTATGAGAATAGAATAATGTTGCAATGGATCGTGGAGAATGAGGCGAACCCAAGTGCAAGACACAGGCATGGAGACTGAGTTAGGATACTTACACGGGCTTAAACGCCGAACAGCAAACTGGAGGGATGTTAACACGGAGCCTTGATATGGAACCTTGACGAGGGGCCTTGACACAAAAAGATGGAGTCTCATAGGTAAACCTTGAAACTGGAGCTAAACCTAAAACAAACTGTTCTAAGTGGTCGGGAAACGTTAGTTATCACACAGGCATAAGACCAACGATCTGGCAACTAAGGTTTGTAACGCCAGAGTTCTTATACCGCAGGACCTGATGGAAACCAGGTGTGCCGTCATCAAGGCAAATCAGAAGTAATTTGGACATTAACGGTCGGAACGGAGGCACAATCAAAGCAAATTAGAGGAAACAAGAGAATAATCGATCAGGACAGTTACAGTAGCCCGCCTCCCTCAACGGGAGCCTTCAGAGGAACCACCAGATCTTGTCCGGATTGACACGATGGAAATCATGAATGACGGAAGGTTCCAGGATGAAGGAGCGGAGAATCCAGGATCGTTCCTCTGAACCTTATCTCTCCTAATCGAACTCTGGAGACCTCTGGCTAGGCGGCGCACATCCCGTATTCGCCGGACGGTGTATGCTGGGATGAGGTCCTGAAGAGTGAGATTCGGGAGCTAGGCAGAAGGCTGAAGACAGGACCTCAACGGTGGCGTTCTCAGGATTCTCAGGCTGCGTGATAGTGATGGTATGATTTGGAGGAGATGGCAGTTGAATGCGTAGCTGTAGAGTTGTTATAGATTTTTGGATTATTGGGATCTCTTCTGGGGAAGGTGGGACCTTTACAGATTGTATGGGTTGCACCTGAACTCGAAGGGGAGCAATAACCTTGAGGTAGGTTTGCTAGTATGGTTCGGGAGGGCTTAAACTAATTTGCAAGGGGGATGGGACCCAGAGCGATAGAGCAGTGATAGAAGTGCATGCTGTAAAAACCTGATCTAACATATAGAGAGGCTTTGAGGAAAGCAAAGCAGAATAAAGGGTGTAAAGGTAATGAGGCAGAAAGGCTAATGTGTGTGTACTTCAATGAAAGAAGCATCAGGAACAAAGGTGATGAAAAGAGAGCTTGGATGTATATATGGATTAATGATATAGTGGCCATTACAGAGACTTGGCTGGCACCAGGGCAGGAATGAATTCTCAATATTTCTGGATTTCAGTGCTTTAAGAGGGAAAGCGAGGTGGGGTAGGGGAGGAGGGGTGGCATTACTGGTCAGGGATACTATTACAGCTACAGAAATGGAGGGTAATGAAGCAAGATCCTCTTTTGAGTCAGTATGGGTGGAAGTCAGGAAGAGGAAGGGAGCAGTTACTCTATTGGGGGTATTCTATAGACCTCCTGGTAGCAGCAGAGATACCGAGGAGCAGAATGGGAGGCAGATTTTGGAAAGGTGCAAAAATAACAGGGTTGTTATCATGGGTGACTTTAACTTTCCTAATACTGATTGGCTTTTGATTACTTCCAAGGATTTGGATGGGGCAGAGTTTGTTAAGTGTGTCCAGGACGTATTCCCGTCACAGTATTTTGACAGACCGACCAAGGGGAATGCCATACTAGATCTAGTATTAGGTAAAGAGCCGGGTCAAGTCACAGGTCTCTCACTGGGTGAGCATCTGGGGGACAGTGTCTACCGCTACCTGCCCTTTAGCATTATCATGGAAAATGATAGAATCAGAGGACAGGAATTTTTTTTAATTGAAGAAGTGCAAATTATGAAGCTATAAGGATAGAAATTGCGGGTGTGAATTGAGATGATGTTTTTGCAGGGAAGTGTACTATGGACATGTCGTCGATGTTTAAGGATCTCTTGCAGGATGTTAGGGATAAATTTGTCCCGGTGAGAAAGATAAAGAATGGTAGTGTGAGGGATCCATGGGTGACAGGTGAGCTGGAAAATCTAGTCAGGTGGAAGAAGGCAGCATACATGAGGTTTTGGAAGCAAGGATCAGATGGGTCTATTGAGGAATATAGGATAGCAAGAAAGGAGCTTAAGAAGGTGCTGAGAAAAGCAAGAAGGGATTATGAGGCTTTGGCAAGTAGGTTAGAAAAAACCCTAAGGCATTCTTCAATTATGTGAAGAACAAAAGGATGACAGGAGTGAGGGTAGGACCGATTAGAGATAAAGGTGGGAAGATGTGCCTGGAGGCTGTGTGTAAGTGAGCGAGGTCCTCAATGAATACTTTTCTTCTGTATTCACCAATGAATGGGAATAATGACTACAGACCGGTGGCATTGACCTCCCACATCATGCAGACCCTGGTGAGACTTGTTCTAGAGCAGCTCCGGCCTATGGTTAGGCCGCACTTAGACCCCCTCCAGTTAGCCTACCAGCTCCGACTAGGAGTAGAGGATGCCATCATCTACCTACTGAACCGTGTCTACGCCCACCTAGACAAGCTGGGGTGCACTGTGAGGATCATGATTTTTTGAATTCTCCAGTGCGTTCAACACCATCCGCCCTGCTCTGCTGGGTGAGAAGCTGACAGTGATGCAGGTAGATGCTTCCCTGGTTTCATAGATTGTTGATTACTTGACTGGCAGACCACAGTACGTGCGCTTGCAACACTGTATGTCAGACAGAGTGGTCGGAAGCACAGGGGCTCCACAGGGGACATCTACACCACGGACTTCAAATCCTGCACAAAGTCTTGCAATCTTCAGAAGTTTTCTGATGACTCTGCCATTATTGGATGCATCAGCAAGCGAGATCCGGCTGAGTACAGGGCTACGGTCGGAAACATTGTCACGTGGTGTGAGCGGAATCATCTGCAGCTTAATCTGAAAAAGACCAAGGAGCTGGTGGTGGACATGAGGAGGGCTAAGACACCGGTGACCAATCTTTCCATCCAAGGTGTTAGTGTGGACATGGTGGAGGATTACAATTACCTGGGGATACGAATTGACAATAAACTGGACTGGTCAAAGAACACTGAGGCTCTCTACAAGAAAGGTCAGAGTCGTCTCTGTTTTCTGAGGAGACGGAGGTCCTTTAACTTCTGTCGGACGATACTGAGGATGTTCTAAGAGTCTGTGGTGGCCAGTGCTATCATGTTTGCGATGTGTGCTGGGGCAGCAGGCTGAGGGTAGCAGACACCAACAGAATCAATAATCTCATTCATAAGGTCAGTGATGTTGTGTGGGTGGAACTGGACTCTCTGACGGTGGTGTCTGGAAAGAGGATGCAGTCCAAGTTGCATGCCATCTTGGACAATGTCTCCCATTCATTCCATATTGTACTGGGTAGGCACAGGAGTACGTTCAGCCAGAGACTCGTTCCACCGAGATGCAACATTGAGCGTCATAGGAAGTCATTCCTGCCTGTGGCCATCAAACTTAACAACTCCTCCCTCGGAGTGCCAAACACCCTGAGCCAATAGGCTGGTCCTAGACTAATTTCCACTGGCATAATTTACTTATTATTATGTAATTATTTATGGTTTTATATTGTTATATTTCTACACTATTCTTGGTTGTTGCGACTGTAATGAAACCCAATTTCCCTCTGGATCAATAAAGTGTGTCTGTCTGTGTGTCTGTCTGTATGAGTACGGTGAGGACAGCATTAGTGAGGTTGATGTTCTTGAGCATGTTGATATTAAGGGCGAGGAGGTGTTGGAGTTGTTAAAATACATTAGGACGGATAGTTCCCGGCCCCTGACGGAATATTCCCCAGGCTGCTCCATGAGGCCAGGGAAGAGATTGCTGAGCCTCTGGCTAGGATCTTTAAGTCCACGTTGTCCACGGGAACGGTACCAGAGGATTGGAGGGAGGTGAATGTTGTCCCCTTGTTCAAAAAAAGGGAGAAGGGATAGTCCGGGTAATTATAGACCAGTGAGCCTTACGTCTGTGGTGGGAAAGCTGTTGGAAAAGATTCTTAGAGATAGGAACTATGGACATTTAGCGAATCATGGTCTGATCAATGGCAGTCAGCATTACTTTGTGAAGGGCAGATCGTGTCTAACAAGCCTGATAGAGTTCTTCGAGGAGGTGACAGGCATACAGATGAGGGTCGTGCAGTGGATGTGATCTACATGGATTTTAGTAAGCCATTTGACAAGGTTACACACGGTAGGCTTATTCAGAAAGTCAGACGTTATGGGATGAAGGGAAATTTGACCAGGTGGATTCAGAATTGGTTTGCCTGCAGAAGGCATAGGGTCATGGTGGGGGGAGTACATTTCGAGTGGAGAGTTTTGACAAGTGGTGTCACACAAGCATATGTTCTGGGACCTCTAACTTTCGTGATTTTTATTAAAGAACTGGATGTGGGGGTAGAAGGGTGGATTGGCAAGTTTGCAGACGACACAAAGGTTAGTGGTGTTATAGCTACTGTAGAGGATTGTCGAAGATTGCAGACAGGATGCAGACGTCGGCTATTAAGTGGCAGATGGTGTTCAACCCGGAGAAATGTGAGGTGGTGCACTTTGGAAGGACAAACTCCAAGGCACTACTTTAGAGTGTGGAGGAGAAGAAGGTACATGTCCACAGGTCCCTGAATGTTGCCTCGAAGGTAAATACGGTAGTTAGGAAAGCTTATGGAGTGATAGCTTTCATAAGTCGAGCGATACAGTTTAACAGTCGCGATATAGTGATGCACCTCTATAAAACTCTGGTTATGCCACACTTGGAGACCTGTGTCCAGTTCTGGTCGCCTCACTATAGGAAGGATGTGGAAGCATTGGAAAGGGTCCAGAGGAGATGTACCAGGATGCTGCCTGGTTTAGAGAGTGTTGCCAGAAAGAATGACAATCTTTAAATCAGTGAATTCAAATGAATTAAGGACAGTGGAAGCGGTCTTTGTTCTTGCCGTGTGCTTGTGGGAATGGGGGCTGCCATTTTGTGAAGACACTCTACTCTCCATTTTGTGAGCTTGACATGCTGGACTTGATTAGTGTTTTAAAGAAGGCACGACGACTCTTCAGGTAATCTGCTGGACTGGAGGTCATTTCCAAATAAGGAGTTATTTGTGACGTGTTCTCTGGTTGGCTATAACATGCAGGATTGTGAATGCCTGAGGTGATCCGGGCTCATTGCTGACTAAGAACAAAGAGCCATGAGTCAGCAACTGTCCCTTGATGGGAAGAGGACAATAGATGGATGTTGCTTTGGACCAGAGCCAATGACCAGGTGTTAAAGGCCAGACACATGAACTGCGGCCAATGACACGGGAATGAGACTTTTGAATTGATAAGAAATGGATATAAATGTGCATGTTTTCAGGGTGCTGGGGGCGGTAACTTCGAAGAATAACCATCGCAGATACAAGCGAGAAGAACCCTGCGTGAAGCACGTGGAGAGTGAATCGGGACCACAAGGAACAAGGAGCGCCTGGCCAGCGTAAATTCCTCCGCCCGGATAATACCTTTACTATTCTTTGACTATCCGGGAAGGTCAGGGATACTTAGCGGGTGTGCGCACAAGCTATTTCGTGTATGAATTCACGTACTTGTCAGCTTGAACAATAAAAGTAATTGTCAGTAAATACAGATCTCTTTGTGTCTCACTCCGAATCGCTGGAAGAGGTAGAAGCTCTCTCTCTCTCTCTCTCTCTCTCTCTCTCTCTCTCTCTCTCTCTCTCTCTCTCTCTCTCTCTCTCTCTCTCTCTCTCTCTCTCTCTCTCTCTCTCTCTCTCTCTCTCTCTCTCTCTCTCTCTCTCTCTCTCTCTCTCTCTCTCTCTCTCTCTCTCTCTCTCTCTCTCTCTCTCTCTCTCTCTCTCTCCTCTCTCCTCTCTCTCTCTCTCTCTTTTCCAACAAGAGCATGGATTATGATCAGAGATTAAGGGAGCTAGGGCTTTACTCTTTGAAGAGAAGGTGACATGATAGAGGTGTATGAGACATTAAGAGGAATAGATAGAGTGAATAGCAAGCGCCTCTTCCCCAGGGCACCACTTCTCAGTACAAGAAGACATGGCTTTAAGGTAAGGGGAGTGAAGTTCAAGGGGATATTAGAGGAAGGTTTTTCACTCAGAGAGTGGTTGGAGCGTGGAATGCACTGCCTGAGTCAATGGGGGAGTCAGAATCATTAGTGAAGTTTAAGAGACTACTAGACAGTTATATGAAGGAATTTAAGTTGGGGGGTTATATCCGAGGCAGGGTTTGAGGGTCGGCTCAAAATTGCGGGCCGAAGGTTCTGTCATGTTCTGTACTATTCTATGTTCTATTAAAACACTCATGCAATGCTGCTTTTTATCCGAGTGAGCTGCATCGTGAAAATGGCCATTGAAAGTTGTTTTTTTAATATTTCATTCTGTGTGTATACACAGTTTGTGCAGCATTCTGGAGCGATACGACAACATCTCTGCAAAAAAACAGGTTTTTCCGTTGAGCTAACAGGAAACACCTGCTATCATGGCGATTGCTGAACCTATGTTTCATTTACTTTTTCTCTGATATGCCAAATCTATACTTCGCAGTTGGCTCTGTTCCGCCTAAGCTGTTGATAGGTCTAGTTTCTATCGCAGACACTAAATCCAAGAAGCCAATGTTGCAATATTAACCTCGGTGCGAACGGAATGGTGGAACGTAAATTGTGACAGGTTTCACATGCTAAGCTCAATGAAAGAACTCACGACACCAACTCTGGACTTCTTAATATTCACCTTAATAAGACATCATATGATTTTATGGAAGAACAGTATTGGTACTCAGGTGTCCAGATTAATATTGACACTTGATCAAGTTATTTAAATCAGTACCAGTAATTTGTTATTATCACCGTCAAATTGTGTAAAATTTGTTAACTTAGCAGCAATAGTTCATTGCAATACAAAATCTAGCAGGGAAAAATAATAAATAAAATCAGGATAATAATAATAAATAAACAATTATCACAATTATGGCATACATAAATTGAATAGATTTTGTTAAACGTGCAAAAACTAAAATACTTCATATAAAAATGTGAGGTAGTGCCTAAAATTTAATTTCTCTTTAGGAATCCGATGGCGAGAGAACGAAGCTGTTTCCGAATCGTTGAGTGTGTGCCTTCTGAGGCTTCTGTACCTCCTACCTAATGGTAACTGTGAGAAAAGGGCATGCCCTGTGTGCTGGAGGTCCTTAATAATGGACGCCGCCTTTCTGAGATACTGCTCCCTGAAGATGTCCTGGGCACTTTATAAGCTAGTACCCAGGATGGAGCTGAGGAGATTTTCAACTTTCTGCAGCTTCTTTTGGTCCTGCGCAGTAGCCCCTCCATACCAGACAGTGATGCAGCTTGTCAGAATGCTCTCCATGGTACAGCTATAGAAGATTTTGACTGTATTTGTACACATGACAAATCTCTTCAAACTCCTAATAAAGTATAGCCATAGCCACGCCTTCTTATAACAGCATCAAAAGGTTGGCATCTGGTTAGATCCTCAGAGACCTTGAGACCCAGGAACTTGAAACTGCTCACTCTACCCAACTCTGAAACCTCTGTGAGGATTGGTATGTGTTCCTTCGTGTTACCCTTCCGAAATTCCATAATCAGCTCTTTCGTCTTACTGACAACTTAATTTTTCCAAATATCCCTTGTTGAATTTACTGAACTTACTTTGGCTTCATTAAAGATAAAGTGCGGACTCTGAAGTGTTCCTGTTCTTTCAAAGTAATTCATTTCCAGCCTTTTTGTCTAAGCCTTTAACTTGTTCAATTGGCATCCACAGGCATCGAATATTGTTTTATACTATATTCCTGCAGTTGAGCTATTTCAATTCATGAAATATACAAACCTGGAATGAAATTTGGACTCAGCAATGACAATTTTGAATTTACGAAACATTTGTTGAAACCCATCTGATTCACTCTTGTCCAAAGTGCAGCATACTCATCTGTTCGTGTCGAAAACCAACTCATGTTTCTTTTTGCCACAGTGGAATGTACCTTTCAGTGCAATAACCGATAAGGTTGTTATACAAAATAATACCTTTGCCACAATGTTGAAGATACATCTCAATAAGGAATATGTTGTGCAGTTCTCTGAGGACAAATATCTCATTGCCAGGATCTCATTGGAGAGAGACCTCAGAGCGGTGCCAGTAGCCGAAGACTTTTTCATGGCCTTCGCAATCAGGAGCACACAATTTCAGGCCATTGTACTTCTGTTTGCTAGAAGGGCGTATGTGTACTCAGCCTCTTCCACTGCCAAGGTGAGAGCAAATTCAGACTGGAGGACCAACATCTCCACTGCCCAGGTAGTCTACAAATGGACGGCAAGAAAATTGAATTTACTGTTTCAGGTAACCGTATCTCACTTCCTTTCCATCTGGACTACTCAGTTCATCGTACACACCACAAACCCATTATCACACAGATTATTTCCCTTTATCTGCCCATCACCTACATGTCCCCATTCCTCATGTCCCATGTTCGCATTTATACAGCCGAACTTCCTTACGCAGTACTCCTTAAATGTGGGATTGTACACAAAACTCAGAGCAAGTACGTTCGAATTCACAAGTTACATTTAGCGTTGTTAAATATACCAAAACAAACAGTAATATCTAAGTTTATTCTCAATTTCGTATTATGAGTGAATAGTTTTAGAGTTATTGTGTTGCCTTTAAGGCATTTGTTTAGTTTATTATATTTTCGCTTTAGTAATTTGTTTGTAATCGTTTTCTAGTTAAAGTTAAGGTTGTTTAAAGTAAATTCTTTGCCTGTGATATATCGCGGCATGCGATGACGTCACACACGGTTTTGCTGCGTCTGTGAGAAAATACAGGTTTGGAGAAACGCGAAGGAAAGGGCTTATGTGTGCAGGATCACCGCGAGGAAAGTTTTCTTTCTACGCACTAGAAACATCAGAGAAGCAACGCAAAAGTTCACGAGATAATCGATATGTTGAAGTAAAAATGTTAATGCTGATTCTGTTAAAAGTAATGGCGGTTGATAAAGTTTATGTTCTTTGTTATTTACAGAAGTTGCGGATAGATTGTGTTGATGTATTTAAAGCCAGTCGATGGCGTAGGTAGATTCTGACAGTATGTTGCACTTTAATGTAATATAGTTGCTGTAGTTTTACTTTTGCAAGTATTAATGAAGTAAATGCGATGCCAAGAAGGTAACAAATATTGTATATATGTTGTATTGTTTTATCAACAGTTTTCACCATACGTTAATGTGGAAGAGTGAATAGTAAACGGTTAATCTTACAGGAAGCAAAATTGAAAAAGGAAGCGGATGCCAGAGAAGCCGAAAACCAGTTGGAAAAGGTAAGGATACAGTCAGATTTAGAAGTGCTGACGCTACACCGAGAAGCCGAAGCTGCCAGGGTGGAAGCAGAGATATTAGAAAGTGCTGAAGAAATGCATGTTCTGGCTGACGTAAAATCTGCTTCAGAAAGGACCAGATTGGAACGCACAAGCGACTAT
Source organism: Hemitrygon akajei (assembly GCF_048418815.1). Classification (NCBI taxonomy): domain Eukaryota; kingdom Metazoa; phylum Chordata; class Chondrichthyes; order Myliobatiformes; family Dasyatidae; genus Hemitrygon; species Hemitrygon akajei. The sequence continues at coordinate 198,358,408 of NC_133124.1, forward strand.
GTCCGATCTCAAATGGACTTGAAGACTTGTTCTTCCTCTCCATACTTATATGCTAATGTCCCACCTCATGAGGAGTCTCAGAGAGGACCAACTGCATCACATCCATCTGAAGAAGACAATTTACCCTTGCAACTCCGCGACGAATTCAAGAATGAAAGGGCTGATGACAAATACTTCTCGACACTAAACTTACCAGATTTGGCGGGAAGAGAGGCAAAGGCTGAATTCAGAACAGCAAACTCCATAACAAATGTACACCCTCAGTCATACACCCGCCGAAATATTCCCCCAGCCAGCATGCCACTTGCAGTTGAACTCAGGGCACAGTATTTAGCACGACGAGGTCTCGTCACTTCATGAGTATAACAGTTTGGCGATAAACCTGAAAATTACAGTGCATGGTACTCCTCATTCGCCAACGCTATCCACGGAGTCCAGCTCGGAGCAACCCAAGAGTTGGATCTTATGACGAAATGGCTGGGAAAAGAATCATGCGAACAGGTGAGACGCATACGTTCAGTGTACATCAACAACCCCAAACTAGCTTTACACAAAGCATGGGAGAGATTTCGGGAGTGCTATGCGGCACTATTTCGACGTCTGGAAAATTTTCCTAAGGTGTCAGCCAAGGACCACACTAAGTTAAGAGAGCTCGGAGATCTACTTTTGGAGATTCAAGGCTCCAAAGAAGATGGCTATTTAACTGGTCTGTCATACCTAGATACTTCATACGGGATTAGACCAATCGTGAACAAACGTCCATTTGGGCTGCAGGAAAGGTGGGTGTCTGTTGGCTCAAGGAAGAGAACGATGGTCGATTTCCTCCCTTTGAGTATTTCACTAGGTTTGTGTGCAAGGAGGCGAAGAAGCGAAACGACCCCAGCTTCATGAGTCAAGGTAGCAGTACAATTTACACCAAGCCAATTAAATCCACTTCGAATAATTTTAACATCAATAACCGTGTCTCAGTGCGTAAAACTGAAGTCTTTACAACTAACGATGACCCTAGCAATAATTGACCATTGCACAGCAAACCCCACCCCCTCGAAAATGCAGGACGTCTAGGAAAAAACCATTTGAAGAAAGGATGGCCCTTCTCAAGGAGAAAAAAAATGTTTTAAATCTTGTTCCTCTACCTCTCACCTTGCTGGAGAGTGTACGATCTCCGTGAAATGCCTGGAATGTAATAGCACTAATCACGATGGGGCCATGCATCCCGGCCCGTTACTGCAAACCGACAAAGCTCCTTCACCCTCACAACAGGACGGCGGGGAGTGAGAGGCTCACTCCAGGACAACCGTTGTCAGCTCGAGCTGCACAGAAGTTTGGGGTCAAGGTCAGTCAAACCGTTCTTGCTCAAAGATCTGCCTCACTAAGGTGTACCCTAAGGGAGCCAAAGAAAAGGCCATCAAAGCCTACGTAATTCTGGACGACCAGAGCAATCGCTCACTAGTCAGACCAGAGTTCATTGACGTTTTCAACATTGAGAGTAATCAGTTCCCATACTACCTTAGAACTTGCTCAGGCAGCGTGGAAACATATTGAAGGAAGGCAGAAGGCTTCCAGCTCGAGTCCCTGGATGGTAAAGTTGTCATCTGTCTCCCTCCACTCTTAGAGTGCAATGAAATTTTGAATAACCGCACTGAGGTCCCGACGCCAAGTACAGTGCTACACCAGCCACATTCCCACCACATTGCCAAGCACATCCCAAAACTGGTTCCATAAGCAGAAATACTCCTGCTATTAGGAAGAGATGTTCTCCAGGTGCAAAAGGTTAGGTAGCAGGTCAGTGGACCACACGACGCCCCCTTTGCCCAAAGCCTGGATCTGGGCTGGGTGGTGATAGGAGAGGTGTGCCTTGGCAACGTACAAAAAGAGACAGTTAAAACATTGAAGACCAATGTACTAGAGAGTGGCCGCTATTCAATTTTTCAACCCTGAACAAGTTTCATGTGTATCGAGGAAGCACGACAAGGCTTTAACAAATGTAAAGTAACCGACAACACGCTGGGACAGTCATTCTTCGCACAAACTGAGCATGAGAAAAAACTTATTCCATCAGCACAAGACGCCGTCTTCTTAAAAATAATGGACACCAAGGTCTTCAGAGACGAAGCAAATAATCGGCTCGCCCCACTACCTTTCAGAGAAACACGCCAACGACTGCCAAACAGCAAAGAGCAGGCAGTCAAGCGGTTCACGTCCTTGCAAAAAACCCTGAAAAGGAAACCTGAGATGCAGCAACAATACATAGCATTTATGGAGAAGATCTTCGCTAATGGACATGCTGAAGTTGCACCGCCACTGAGAGAAGGCGATGAGTGCTGGTACCTCCCAACGTTTGGGGTTTACCACCCACAAAAGCCCAATCAGATCAGGGTGGCCTTTGACTCCAGTGCTCAGTGCGCTGGTATCTCTCTTAATGACATTCTCCTTACAGGCCCCGACCTTAACAATACCTTTCTCGGGGTCCTGCTGCATTTCCAGAAGGAGAAGGTCGCAATCTTAGCGGACATCCATTAGATTTCCATTGCTTCTTAGTACAGGAGGACCATCGCAATTTCCTCCGTTTTTTATGGTACAAGGACAATGACATTAACAAGGAAGTCATTGAGTACCGGATGAAAGTACGTTTTCGGAAATAGTCCATCACCTGCCGTGGCCATCTATGGGCTGCGAAGAGCCATCAGAGAGAGCGCACAGGAACACGGCGATGACACCGTTAGGTTTGTAGAAAGGCACTTCTATGTCGACGACGGCTTGATATCGCTACAGAAAGAAGACGAAGCAATCGATCTACTCCGACTTACACAAGCCTCACTCGCTGAGTCAAACCTCCGCTTGCATAAGTTCGCATCAAACTGTCAGGCAGTAATGGAGGCCTTTCCACACAATGACTGTGCTCCGGCAATCAAAGACCTAGATTTAGATGGAGAAACCATACCCACACAAAGGAGTTTGGGTCTCCTTTGGGAGATTACGACTGACGCATTCACGTTCTCCGTGCCGACCGTGATCAAGCCTTTTACCCGCCGTGGAGTTCTCTCCACTGTCAACAGTGTTTTCGATCCTTTGGGTCTGCTGGCGCCAGTTACGATCCACGGAAGAGTCCTTCTCAGAGAACTTAGCTCTGAGCTCTCCGACTGGGATACTCCGCAACCAGAAGACAAGCTAAGCAAATGGGAGGCTTGGAGAGATTCACTTCAAGATCTAAAACAGCTTCATATCCGACGTAGGTACACTGCGACCTCACCCACCGAGGCAGCGCACAGAGAATTGTGTGTTTTTTCGGATGCGTCTACCAAGGCCATCGGTGCTGTGGCTTACTTGAAAGTAGTCGGGAAGGATGGTCAAGTTGAAGTAGGATTTGTAACTGGTAAGGCGAAGCTCACTCCTCAGTCCGAGCCGACAAATCCAAGGCTTGAACTGTGCGTAACTGTCATGGCTGTGGAAATTGCGGATCTAATCCAGGACGACCTATACCTGGAGCTGGACGATATCAAGTTCTACACAGATAGCAAAGTAGTGCTTGGTTATATTTATAATGAATCAAAACGTTTCTATGTGTAGGTTCATAATAGAGTTCAACGTATCCGCCTGTCATCAAAGCCTGGACAATGGCATTAGGTACGTACCGAGGATAAACCTGCAGACCATGCATCGAGATCCTTACCTGCATCCCGCCTGGCGCAGACATCCTGGTTCACCGGACCCCTCTTTGTGTATCAGCCGCCAACAGAATAAACTCCAATGAGCGAGACATTTGAGCTGTTCGAACCTGAGAGAGACTCGGAAATTCGGCGGCAAATACAAACAGGAGTCACCTACCTCGAAGAATCAATACGTACTAACGAACGCTTTCAGCGGTTCTCCACTTTGGATTCTTTAGTGAGAGGACTAGCGTTCCTCATTCACGTGGCCAGATCCCACAAACACTCATCCCGAAATAGTAAATGCAAGGGATGGCACAAATGTAACTTACCTCGCACTGCGGACGAATTGGCCCAGGCAAAGGACATCATCTTAAAACAGCTCAAAGAGCAGCTTTTGCAAGGGAATTTTCGGCTCTCCAAGCTAATAAACCAATACCAAAGGACAGCCCTTTGAGGGAATTCAACCCGATCCTGAAGAACGATATCATTTGCATTGGAGGCCGGTTAATACACTCCCACCTTACAGCTGCATAATAGAGCCAATTAATTCTGCCCAAAGACAGCCATGTGTCCTTACTGCTCACTCGCCATCACCATGAACAGGTAAGGCATCAGCGCCGTCACCTGACGGAAGGAGCAATAAGGGCTGCAGGACTGTGGATCTTGGGAGGGAAAACACTGAACAATTCAGTACTCCACAAATGTGTAACCTGCAGGAAACTGCGAGGCAAGTTGGAAGCTCAATGTATGGCTGACCTCCCACCAGAATGCCTTGAAGCCTGCCCTCCTTTTACGTATTTGGAGCTCGATGTATTTGGTCCCTGGACTATCACTGCTAGACGCACCAGAGGAGGACAAGCTGAGAACAAGCGGTGGGCCGTCATGTTGAGCTGCAGGAGTTCAAGAGCGGTACACATTGAGGTTATCGAATCTTCGGATACATCCAGCTGCATTAACGCTCTCAGGCGTTTCTTTGCGCTAAGTGGCCCTGCAAAACAGTTAAGGTCTGATAGCGGCACGAACTTTGTTGGAGCGTCCAAGGAGCTGGGGATGGACAAAACGGTGCAAAGGTACCTCAGTCAGCAGGGATGCAACTGGGAGTTCAACACACCACACGCCTCTCACATGGGAGGCGCAAGGGAGCGGATGATTTGTACCGCCAGAAGAATTCTTGATTCAATGTTACTGCAGCAACGCACCCGACTGACCCACGAGGTACTGTGCACACTAATGGCAGAGGTCACAGCCATTATAAATGCACGACCACTCCTACCTGTGTCATCTGACCCGGAAAACCCCTTCATACTCTCGCCATCAATGCTCCTTACGCAGGAGGCAGAAGCTCCCCCTCCACCTGGGGACTTCTCTGATAAAGATTTGTACACAAAGCAATGCCGACAGGTTCAGGCTCTTGCAAATCGGTTCTGGTCTCCTTGGAGACATGAATATCTACCTTTGTTGCAGCACAGACAAAAGTGGACAGAACCTCGCAGGAATCTTCAAGTTGGAGATTTAGTCCTGCTCAGGGACAAGCAAATCGCCCGCAACTGCTGGCTAACGGCCAGAATCACTGCCACATTCCCTAGCAGGGATGGACATGTCAGGAAGGTTGAGTTGAAAACTTCTGACCAAGGTGATGTGAAAACTTACCAAAGGCCAGTTGCAGAAGTCACTCTACTTCTACCTAAGGACTGATTTAGAGACTGAAGTTTTGTGTTGTTCATAGTGACCTTAGGAAGGTCAGGCGGGGAGTGTGTTGCCTTTAAGGCATTTGTTTAGTTTATTATATTTTCGCTTTAGTAATTCGTTTGTAATCGTTTTCTAGTTAAACTTAAAGTTGTTTAAAGTAAATTCGTTGTCTCTGATGTATCGCGGCATGCGATGACGTCACACCCGGTTTCGCCGCGGCTGTGGGAAAATACCGGTTTGGAGAAACGGGAAGGAGGGGGCTTATTTGTGCAGGATCAACGCGAGCAAAGTTTTCTTTCTACGCACTAGAAACATCAGAGAAGCAACGCCGTAAGTTCATGAGATAATCGATATGTTGAAGTAAAAACGTTAACGCTGATCCTGTTAAAAGTAATGACGGTTGATAAAGTTTATGTTCTTTGTTATTTAAAGAAGTTGCGGATAGTTTGTGTTGATGTATTTCAAGCCAGTCGATGGCGTAGGTAGATTCTGACTGTATGTTGCACTTTAATATAATGTAATTGTTGTAGTTTTACTTTTGCAAGTATTAATGATGTAAATGTTATGCCAAAAAGGAAACAAATACTGTACATATTTTGTATTGTTTTATCAACAGTTTTCACCATACGTTAATGTGGAAGAGTGAACAGTAAACGGTTAATCTTACTGGGATCGCCCCATTGACTGGTTTATGCTTGGTTTTCAGAGTTTTTTACACCTGCGCGAGAACACTACAGTTATATACAAATATTCGACTCCTTTTATTAATAACAAAATGTTAACAAGAATAACTATTTCATTAAATGCTTTATCTCATTCCCAGCTCTACGTATGGCTCTGCAGGAGCTTATTTCTTCATCTCGGGAACTGGAGCTTGATTCCAAATCAATTAAGGATAGTATCACAAAAAGCACAACTATTTGCATATGAATTATATCATTAATATCATCCATAAAAATCCAAAATTGTCTACAAAACAAACAGTCACGTGGCATCTTTCTTTAGTTGATCCTTGTGTTGTTAACAGTGTCTATATCACACATATTTTGGTGGAGACGCGTTAGTATTTGGTCATGATCTGTGACGGGGACGTGGCAGGATAACAAACCCAAGTGCCGGACTCCGACGCAGAGGCAGGATCAGGAGGCAGAATCACCGTAGCGAGTGTAAAATGAGGATCAGGCTGGGTCAGGACCTGGGAGATTTGGTTTACGAAGAGATACAGGGTCGAAGATTTGGAGCAAGATTCCTCTCTCTCTGAGAGTCGACCAACAATCTGGCAAGGGCTGAATGGAGCTGTCGGAGTTTTATCCTCTGGTGGCTAATGGAAAACAGGTGCTGGTGATTGAGATGAGTTGGCTAATATTGGGAATCAAGTGTAGGGTTTAAGGAACAATTAGGGAGGAAAGGGAAAAGGTGGGAAATGCCAGCCAGGACCATGACAGTACCCCCTCCTCAAGGGGAGCCTCCCGGCGACTTTCCCAGCTTGTCGGGATGGTCTCGATAAAAGTCCTGGATGAGGGAAGGGTCCAATATAAAGGAGCGGGGAACCCAGGAACGCTCCTCTGGACCATACCCTTCCCAATCCACCAAGTACTGGAACCCTCTGCCCCTTCGGCGCACATCCAATAGCCGTTGGACGGTGTAAGCTGGATGGTTGTCAATGATTCAGGTTGGTGGGGGAGTATCGGGCGGTTGACGCAAAGGGCTGACAGAGACTAGTTTAATTTGGGAAACATGGAAGGTAGCGTGGATGCGTAGGGAACTTGGTATCTTCAGTCGGACCGCCGTAGGATTGATAATCCATTCGACCCTGAACGGTCCTAGGAAGCGAGGAGCGAGTTTTCTATGCTCATTCTTGAGTGAATGTCTTTAGAGGACAGCCGTACCAAGTTGGCACTCCGGTGCCGGGGTCCGGTGTCGGTCGGCTGTCTCCTTGTCGCGATCTGCTGACCGGACTAGGGCGGCAGGTGCCTTCTCCCAAATCCTGCGACACTGGTCGATATGATCGCGGAGGGATGGTACTGCTATCCCTGCTTCTTGTGCGGGAAACAACGGAGGCTGGTACCCCAGCGAGCACTCGAGCGGGGATTTTCCTACGGCTGAACTCACAGGGAGTTGTGGGCGTACTCGACCCACGGGAGTTGATCGCTCCAGGCGTCCGCGCTGTTTTCGGTTACGCAACGCAACGTTGCTTCCAGGTCTTGGTTAATCCACTCCGTCTGTCCATTTGTCTGGGGGTGGAAGCCGGATGATAGGCTGACTGATGCACCCAAAGCGGGCAGAATGCTCTCCACACCTTGGAGACGAACTGGGGACCTCGGTCCGAGACGATGTCGACGGGGATTCCGTGAAGACGGAAGACAAGGCGGACAAGGAGGTCAGCGTTCTCTTGGGCCGAGGGGAGTTTCGGTAGGCCTACAAAATGAACAGCCTTCAAAACTCTGTCTACCACGGTGAGAATGGTCGTATTTCCGCGGGATTTGGGCAGACCTGTGACGACGTCCAGGGTGATGTGCCACCATGGGCGGCCAGGAAGAGGCAGAGGGTGAAGCAATCCCGGAGGCGGCCGATGAGAGGCCTTCCCCCGGCCACAAGTAGGACATGCCGCGACGTTGGAGCGGATGTCTGCCTCCATGGAGGGCCACCAAAAATGTCTTCTCCGGAGTGCCAGAGTTCGATTACTTCCGGGGTGGCAGGCAAATCGAGACGCATGCTCTCACTGGAGGACCTGAGATTGGTGGAGGTCGGGCACATAGTGGTGGATGCTGGGTCCCTTACCTGGGTCCAGGTCTTCCCGTTGGGCTTCTTCTACCATGGACTCGATCTCCCAGGTGAGGGAGGCCACCACGCAGGACAGGGGAATGATATTTTCTGGACTGGAGGTGTCCTCCCTGGAGACATAATGGCGGGAGAGCGCGTCCGGCTTTCCGTTCTTGGACCCTGGGAGGTAAGTGATGGTAAACTTGAATCGCCCAAAGAATAATGCCCAACGGGCATGACGGGATTCAGGCGCTTGGCGGTCTGAATATACTCAAGGTTTTTGTGATCTGTCCAGACGACAAATTCTCTGCCCCCTCCAGCCAGTGCCTCCACCCTTCCAACGCCAGTTTGACCGCCAATAGCTCTCGATTTCCCACGTCATAATTCCGTTCCGCAGGGGACAATCGGCGGGAAAAGAAGGCACAGAGGTGAACCTTTCCGTCCGTACCCGACCGTTGGCACAGATCTGCTCCAACCCCGGAATCCGAAGCGTCCACCTCCACGATAAATTATCGGGACTGGTCCGGATGGATCAGGATGGGGGCGGTGGTAAAGCGTCACTTTAAGTTACTGAATGCTGCTTCCGCTTCGGTGTCCCAAGAAAAGGGTACGGAGGAAAAAGTAAGCCGGGTGAGGGAGGCTGCCACCCGACTGTAGTCCCTGATAAAACGGCGGTAGAATTTCGCGAATCCCAGGAATCGCTGGAGTTGCTTGTGGGTCGTGGGCCTAGGCCATTCCTCCACTGCACGTATCTTCTCGGGGTCCGCTCTCACCTGCCCGCCTTCGATGATTTATCCTAGGAAGCTGACCGAAGGGACATGAAACTCACATTTCTCTGCCTTCACAAACAGTTGGTTTTCCCACAGCCTCTGAAGGACTCTACGGACATGGCTAACATGTTCTTGCAGGCTACGGGAAAAGATCAGAATGTCGTCTCGATAGACCAATACGAAACTGTTCATGAAGTCCCTTAATACATCGTTGATGAAGCCCTGGAAAACGGCGGGAGCTTTAGTAAGGCCAAACAGCATTACGAGATATTCCAAATGGCCCAGAAGGGTGTTAAAGGCTGTCTTCCACTCATCCCCTCCCCGTATCCTAACGGGGTGGTAGGCATTCCAAATGTTCAGCTTGGAAAAGATGGTCATTCCGTGTAAGGGGTCGAAGGCTTCACTAATAAGAAGTAGTGGGTACTTATTCTTAATAGTTATATTGTTCAAGCCTCGATAATCGATGCAGGGGCAAAGCGATCCATCTTTCTTTTCCACAAAGAAGAACCCAGTGGTCACAGGGGAGGAAGAAGGCCTGATGAGGCCCGCTGCGAGGGACTCGCCCACGTATATCTCCATGGCCTCCCTCTCTGTTCGCGATAAATTATAGAGGCGACTGGTGGGTAGTGGGAACCCAGCAAGAAGGTCGATGGCACAGTCATTATGGAGGTGCGGAGGGAGGGCCAGTGCTCGTTGTTTGCTGAACACTTCTCCCAGGTCGTGGTATTTAGCAGGTACCCTGGAGAGGTCAAGGTCTTCGGAGACCGGCGGGGTCGCCGGAACCTCACTGGGAGGTGGTGTCGAACGTAGACAGTGGACGTGGCATGCCGGACTCGTCTAGCTATCCTCCCGGCGGTCCAGTTGATCGGGGGTCTGTGCTGGGTCATCCATGGGTACCCTAGGACTACCGGGGCTTGGGGTGGCTGAATGAGGCTGAATCGTACTTCCTCCCGATGATTGCCGGAAAGAATCAAGGTCAGGGGCAGCATACATTGGGTCACCCGAGCAAGCAGTCCCCCGTCCAGGGACCTGGCATCCAGGGGACTGGTCAACGGTGCCCGCGGTATTCCCGCCTGCGTGGCTATCTCCTCGTCTGGCAAGTTGCCGTCCGCACCGGAATCCACCAGATCGTATTGGGACAGGGACTGCAGCTGCTATTTCACGGTTGCCGGGATCTGAATCCGTGTCTGAGATGCTGAAGGGAGCATCATTCGGCTTACCAGGGCTCCCTCTCTCATTGGTGAGCCCTCCCTTTTGGCCGCTGAGGGCAGGTATCCCGGAAGTGGCCTGGATGGCCGCAATAGTAATCGGCCCTTGCCGGGGAGAGCCGGTTCCGTCCAGCTGCATTGCTTCTTCTTCCAGGACGATGTAGACAGATGGACCAGGAAGAGCAGATGGAACAGGAACGAAACTGGGGGGAGCCAAGGAAGGCGAATTAGTGGAAGTTGGGGAAACGGGGCGTGGATTTATCCGAGGAGCTGGGTGACTCGTCCTTTCCCTCCGACGCTCCCGCAACCTGTCGTCCAGCGTGGTCGCTAAAGAGATTAGCGCGTCCAGGCTGTCCGTGTCATCTTTCGCTGCCAGTTCGTCCTTAATCTTTTCTGCGAGACCCTATCGGAACACCTCCCGTAGGGCTTCGTCGTTCCATCCTGAGTCGGCTGCTGGGGTGCGGAATTCGATGGCATATTTAGTCACACTACGTGGACCCTGACTCAGGGTCAGCAAGCGTCTAGCGGCGTCTGTTCCGCGAAGGGGCTGTTCGAAAACCTTGTCTGGTCCATGTCTGGACCAACGATAACGCCATACAAGCTGAATGGCATTACCTGCACAATATTCATTTCCTTCGTTCCGTTCATACACATAATTCTTTCCAATTGATTGATGGGTATATGCACTTCACCTTTCCTCAACAACACATTCTGGTGGCATTTTGTAGTCACCTTGTAAATTCTGTGCAATCTAGTGTACTAATTATCTTTGCCTCATTTATCTGAGTTAAACTTTCTTCACCTCATTTTAGTCCAACTGTTTCTTATTCCTTGTCATTTCCCTTTGAATACCTACTCTGCCTAAGCAATCAAGAAAAGGACATGGTACTCCAATTATGGACTGCTCAAAGTATTATACTGCCACAAAATTACTTCCCAATAGTCATACTCATTACCCCGTAAAATGTCGGAAAGCACACTGCTCATGTGTTGTTACAAATCTTCTTGTACTACATTTTATGTCCAAGAAATAAAGCACAGAGCACGCCTATTACTACAATGCATTCTACTGTAGCATACCGGTAAGGGAGACATTATTACAGTTTGATTCGGAGATTAATCCCGACATATTCTGGACAGAGTCTCGGTACATCCTCCCCTTGAAATGCGTGGGTATTCTCCGGATGCTGCGCTTTTCTCCCACAGCCCAAAGACATATCAGCTTGTTTAATTGGACATTGGAAGTTGTTCCCTGAATAGGTTTAGTTTTAAATCGGGTTATACCGGTTTACTGGTGGTGCGTCTCGACGAGCCGGGGGGTGGGTGTTTATTCCGAGCCGTATTTCTAAACAACTACTCGTGTTGGAACGAAATGCAGAATTGAATTGCTCTTAATGCCAGTGATTTAGTGGCATACGCCCTCACAGAAGAACGGCAGGAATGTTCCAAAACATATTACTTTTTGATATCATAAAATACTATGCATGTACTTTAAGGAAAGGCAGCACAATTACTTTAGATTTTTTTCAGATTTTTTTCAGTTTATTATTTAGATTTCAGTACCTGACAACAATCAATAACAGAGTTACTTGAGGTGAAAAGAAGTCCAAAATATACAGAATTCTCTGTGGATGCTTATGGACAATAACCGTTGAAAAACAATATCTATGACGGTAATAATGCCAAATTAAATTAACTCCATGTTGTTGTTTGGTCTTTCCCCCTCGATTCCAGTTTTTGTTTTTGCATATTCCTGTCCAAAAGCTTCTTAAACCGTTAGATGGTACCTGCTTCCAGACCCTCCTCTGGCAGTGTGTTGAAGGCATCTGCCACTTCCTGTATGAAACAAAACATATCACACACATCTTTTTAAAATTCCAGACTCCTCCCCCATCGCACAACCAACTCCACCATCACCAATTTAAGTGCCACCACGACCTTGAACTAATGCCTTTAAATTGATATTTCCACCCAAGGAAAAAGATTCTGCATATATATCTCATCCATGCCGCTTGTGATTATTTCAGAATAATTTTATTGGTAGCATGTGAAACATTCAGTACCTAAGCAACTTGATTCTGGTGTGGTGCTAAGCATAAGACACGGAAAAATACCATAATAGACAACACAATAGCACCCAACCATGTAGAAGACAATTGTACAAGTATCCATAGACAGCCAACAATTAACAGTATTGTCACATGCTTAATTACCCGCAGTCAACTTAACTAAATTTGAACATATGAACGGACTAAATAATCATCAACAGAAAAAGGAGAGTAGCAGAGACAACTTAACGGATATTGTACGGATACAATTAGGGATTTACACCTGAGTAGGTTTAATTAGAAGCTGGATAACTAGAGGAAGGAAGTGTTGGAGATGACGTATAGACCTGGAGGTGATTGACATGTAGCGTCTCTCTGACGCAATTTGGTGACTAGGTGGATTCTGTAGTAACTTTTTTCAGCTCCTTTCCTTCGTTCGAGTGAGGGACAGGTCGTTAATGACAGTGGCAGACAGCCACAGATTTTCTCCGACGAGTATTCCACTCTCTGGAATCTAGACTTGGAGAGTGAGGAGGTGGCTGGAAAGCAAACGGTGATAGAGGTGGTCAGAACACTCTCAATAATGGTTGAGTCCCGGCACCATGGCTTTTCAATTCATCGGAGCCGATGTTAAATCTTCCAAACATTGGGATTTTCCACGCTTTCAGACCACTACCCCGTCGCGTCGAACCGCTCTTGTCCTGGATCCACTCTGGGCCTGGATCCGCTGCCATGTTTAGACCCGATCTTTCAAAATCAGCCTGGTGCTTAGCTAGATCAAGCCTCTGTTTAGGAGGACCGTCCTCCAATCTGCCTCTTCTCCGTTCTGGCTTTGGTCTTCCAAGTTCGACTCGACTTTGCCAAGTATTCACCTCAACCTCGCCCCGACCTTGCCGCAGTCTTCAGCCATCGAACCACCCACACTTCCGCTCGCTTTTTCGTTGATAGCGATAATTGTTTTTTCATATATTTTTCACAGAAAAAAGTGTTATTAAGAAAATGTTTCTGGTTGTATTCCTTATATTATTGTTCGCCTGTACGTAGTCGTTGGATTTCAGCAGTGCGAACTCAAACCTTGTTGTCTGAGAATTAACTGTCATAACAATTAGAGTTTTAAGTGCAATGAAGAATCTGTTCTATGTCCACGGAGAATCTTCGATTAAAGATTTGTTAATATACTTCTGACCGTCTAACCGAAGAATGCCGAGGTCCTCCTTCACGCTGAGTGCAGTGCAGATTTGAAATTGTCAGTCGATTGAGAATATTTGAAGTATTCGGAAGTCAGCTAACATTTTAAGATCAAGTGTAATGTGGTGGATCTATGAGGACGGTGAAAATGAGGACGTCACGATCAAGGGGCCAATAAGAATTTGACCTGCTGACGTAAGGGTGGATCCTCATGCTATCTGAGTAACATCCTATTTCAGCAGTCAACCTCCAGCTTCAAAGGCTGCATCTACCAGTGCGTAGACAGGAAGAGATATCTTCCGAAACAATCAGGGTGGTAGTGAAGGATCTCACTGAGGGAAATCTCATCAAAAGGGACGTATACTTTCCTGCTCAAGAGCTGCAAGTTGTAGCCGAAGGACATCTATATGATCTGCGGACAGGAGAGCCACCAAAAAGAGGACTGTCAAGAAAGCAAATGCTGCAAAAGTGTCTAACCAAAACGTGTTGGTACCTACGTACAGACAATAGCAAGTGTAGCTGGCACTGATATCGATCGAACAAACGTGACGCGGCCCTCCCCAGTGCAGAGGCCACGTCCGACATCGAGTCAGAAACTGCTCCTACAGAAAAGCCGACCACATCGAAATTCCACCCACAGCCGAAACACCCCAGTCCACGCCACAGGACGAAAAAGACTCTACGGAGGAGGTAAGGAGAGAGAGGCAGGAATAATGATGGCGACCAGTCAAGACGAAGTTGACTCACAAGACACCATCCAAGAGACTACTGGCTGCCGAAAATAAAAGGAACTGGAAGAAAAGGGCAGACCGTCAGACAAATAGCAGCAAGAACGGAACATCAGAGACAAGAACAGAGGAAGCGTAATGAGGACTGGACAGGGCGGAAGATCATATATATACGAGGAAGCAATTCTGCTGACCAACCGGAGCCTCAGGAAAATGGGCGAAGCAGAGGTGCCAACAGATCCCGGCTCCTAGAATTGGGAGTAGCAAGCGCCCAATCAACACCAATCAACATCAAATCCGCATAAAAAAGGAGCAAAACAGAAGCAATCACCCCCTCCAGACACACGCGCACACACACACACACACACACATCTGACTCTTCGTCCACCAGCTCCGTCTTCGAGCTTACTTCTTGGCAAGGACTCTCCCACCCCCACCAATGGCCTTTCTCACTACTTCAACACTTCTCTTCATGGAAATCCCGGTCTGGTCTTCTGCCTGCTCTGGATCTCTTTATTGCTAACTGCCGACTGGACATCAAACGTCTCGACTTCACCACACCTTGTTCCAATTCCAACCTCACTCCTTCCGAACGCTCTGCTCTCCATTCCCTCCGCACTAATCCTAACCTTACCATAAAACCCGCTGATAAGGAGAGCGCTGTCGCAGTCTGGCGCACTGACCTCTAACTTGCCGAGGCACAACAACAACTTGCTGATACTGCCTCTTACTTACCCCTCGAATATGACTCCTCTAAGGAACACAAGACCATTGTCTCCTACACCATCACCAACCCTATCAGCTCTGGGGTTCTCCCATCCACTGTCACCAACCCCATAGTTCCCACACTCCGCACTTCCCGTTTCTAACTCCTACACAAGATCCACAAGTCTGCCTGTCCAAGGAAACCATTGCTTCAGCTTGCTTCTGCCTACCAAACTCATTGGTGCATACCTCGACACTGATTTATCCCCTCTCGTTCAATCCCTTCTCTCCTATGTTCCTGACACTTCTCATCCTCTGATTTTTTTCAATGATTTCAAGTTCCCTGGCCCACACCGTCCACCAGGAAGGTCTCAAAGCTCTCCGTTTCTTTTTTTGCATTACAGACCCAACCATTCCCCGTCTACCGCCACTCGCGTCCGTCTAGTTCTTACACTTAATTATTTCTCCTTTGGTTCCTCCCACTTCCTTCAATCTGAAGGTGTAGCCATGGGCACCCGTTTGGGTCCCAGCTTTGCCTGCCTTTTTGTTGGCTATGTGGGACAGTACATGTTCCAAGAATATGCTGGTATCCGTCCCCCACTTTTCCTTCACTACATCGACGACTATATTGGCGCTGCTTCCTGCACGCATGCTGAGCTCGTTGACACTATTAACTTCGCCTCCAACTTCGTTGCAGTAAGTTTCATTTCATGTCTATAAAATCACTCCTTGCAGTCTGAGTTGAGATTGCTGTTAGTAATGTGACAAGGAGAGGAATTTAACGTAGGAAGAGGTGAAGGTATATTACCATACCTTGTCCTGTCCAGGAGTCTCTCGTCCAGTGCTGTTGCTTCTCCTCGTCCTGTAGCCATGTCTTGTCCTCGCCTGTTTCTGGAGTCCGAGCACGAGTCAAGACCCAGGTTCTGGGTCTTTGTCCAGTCTCCGGCTCAGAGTCCAAGCCCAGGCTCCTGGTTCCGAGTTCCATGTCCTGTTTCCGCTAACCTCGTCAAGTCCTAGCCCAGGCCCGGAGTTCTTGTCTTGACGGGCCCTGTCTCGTATCCAGTGTTCTTTCTTCCTCTCTTCCCTTGCTTACTTCTCACGTCTAGTCCTGGTAGTTCAGTGTATGTTTCTTGCTATTGGGTCCACTCCCAACGTCCTCCCGTATGACAGGTACCAATACTGGTACAACACTTTCCTTCATGAACACCTTCTTCCATCATCAAGGCCATCCGCTGTACAGGGCTTCCTCTCCTCCGGCTGCTGCCATCAGGAAATACGCTTCAGGAACCTCAGGATCCACACCGTTAGGTTCAGGGACAGTTCTTCCATCTAAATCATCATGCTCTTGAATCAGAAGTGATAACATCACTCAAATTCACTCGCT
The DNA here is from genome assembly GCF_048418815.1 of Hemitrygon akajei. NCBI lineage: Eukaryota > Metazoa > Chordata > Chondrichthyes > Myliobatiformes > Dasyatidae > Hemitrygon > Hemitrygon akajei. Next base: position 198,374,544 of record NC_133124.1, read on the forward strand.
CCATCACTGAACTGTTCTCACAGCATATTAACTCATTTTAACAATGACTCATCAACAGCTCTTCATATAATGTTATTGATATTTACTACTTATTACTTATTTATTTATTTGTCATCAGCAGTACGCCACTGCCTGTTCGCTGACTGTCATGCCCAGCACTAGCTCCAGACGTGCATTGGCGATCCCCAAACAGTGTCGGTATCTCTCTATAGGGTCGATATCACTCTATCCCGAAAGCGGGGAAAGCATTTTGCTGCTGTTCCTTCAACTAGATTTTATTGTATCCTTCCCTAACATGACGACTTGCAAAGGTATTAGTGTGTGGCTCTAACTGTTTGTGGTGATATCAGTTGTGTTATTGCAATCAGGGCAATGTATACGTGGTTTACGTTCCAAAGTGTTTCAATTTTCTATTATAATTCTAATTATTACTGGATTTATCTCTTTTTAATTCCTGTATGTTATGTGTTTGAAATGGTTGTACCTGTTAAGCTTCTGACTTGTATTGCTACAAGGACCCCTTTTGTTTCTTGCAAGATGTATCCAACTCTGAGTCAGACGTCCGAAAATTCCTTGGCGACATCTAAATTGCTCAGATCGTGGGAAATGCTTCAATGGAGAGTTCGGTTCTTCCATTTTCTTCAATGGTGATGATGTTTTCATTATTTTCTGGAATGTGCTGTTATTTAGGTTTAGTGATGTATATTTCTTATTAGAATTGATTAAGTTTGCGCAAAATGCTAATTCATGCTTTCGTTAATTAAAGTATATCCTTTGAAGTTTTATCTGACAATTGTGTAGATTGTTGTAATCTGTTATTCCTCTTTCCCCTACTGCCCCAGGTTTCGTTCATCTAAGCGCATTTGGTAGAACATGTTTTCTGAAAATTGTCATTTCATTTCTTATTTTACTTTGTATACTATTTTTATTATTATTATTATTATTATTATTATTATTATTATCGTCGTCATCATTATCATCATCATCACCATCATTATTTTCGATATTATGTAGCAATTTATTCGTTCCCTGCACAAACCTGGCATGCTCATTGCATACGAACTTTCGGACTATTCTCTGTGGTGTTCAGTATTATGGCTTTCTGAAGTTTACTGTGCAGGCCTTATTGTTTGATGCCCTTGTGTTGTAACTTTTGGATGATACCAGTTGCTGCTGTTACTTTCGGGAAAATCTATATCCGGTTCTTGGTCCAGAGGCTTTCAATTTACTCTTTTAATTCAGCATATTTCTGTTGCTTTGCACGTTAATTCCCGACGGTGTTTGGAAGGATTATATCTATCAATTAATTTCTTTATCCTTGTTTATCCGTTGATATTACATTTGGACGGTTATTATCCATTGTCCTATCTATAACAACTGATCGGTCCTGATATATTTTGTGGTATTCTCACTCTAAATCCGGCTTAGATTTTTACTTATAATAAGGTATGATTTCTTCTGTGAATTTGTATTTTAAAGTAAGATTTAGATTAATATTTTTTTTCCCAATCGAGAGTGCCACTGCAAGTAATCAGATTTTATTAAACTCCTTCAGAACCACGTAATGTGTTGAATTGTTTCTGGGGTTTTTTCGGCATTTTCTACATTAAACAACTTGATTTTGTTGTACTTTCAGCTTGCATTTTTGATTTTTATTTGTTAACCATCTGGTCACTTATTGACACCAGGAACCATTCTGTCTCTGGGAAGAGGCCTCCAACACTGAGACAGCCGATCGACGTTTCATTGTCGACATCCAGTGTGCTCAGATGGTGCGGAAGTTCTAAATGGGGAGGGTCATGTTCTTCCATTGGCTAACTTTTTCCACAATACTGATAATGTCTTCATATATCAGACTTGTGTTCTTATTTAGGTTTCGTGGCATATATGTTTTGGTCAGAAGTCGATATGGTTGTGAGCAGTATTGATTCCTGTTTTCGTTAATGAATGTATACCGTTAGAATTTTTATCTGACGGTTGTCTAGAAGTGATGGTTGCTATTTTTCCCCACAGTCTGTCCAAGATGGTGTTACTCTAAGAGCATTCAAATATACATAATGTTTTCTGAAATTTGTACTTTCATTTTTGTTCTTTTTATTTCGTAAATTGTCAGGAGAGTTTTGAACCAAGATATTATGCCAAAAGTTTACATAAATATAGGGGCAGTGAACTGCATTGACTTACGGGTACGTCGGAGCCAAATTCTACGATTAACAGTGCATATTGATGAAGATATGTGAAGAGCATAGGCTTTATTCTTGGTCGTCAATTTACAGCAGAAGAAGAGCTCATAGGTTTTCTGTTCTGACTTTGAAGTTTAAGCGTGCACTCGTCACAAGTACAACAGAAAGTGTTGCGGCTGTTTCAACATTCGCTAGACAGTTTGCTATCACAAATATTTCAAAAAATGCAATTATTTCATGATCATGACTACACACAACGTGCCGTGTGCGTATAGCATGCACATCAAAGTGATGGCAAACAGATACAACTGTTAAAGCTTACATTGTGCACAATATTTTAACTAACTTTAAGTTTGAATTTAAACAAGACATAAATAGTACGTAACCGGGGTATGGCGATGATTTCCATGGCCATCAGTACAAAATCCAAAAGATGCACCCAAAGGTATTCAGTAAACAAAACTATTGTTGTCTACCGTTATTGCGCAGCTTTACCTGTTTGTTCAACTGCCATGTCCGAATACCCAAACACCTTCTTATTGCATACCCTTTCTTTTGTTCTCAGTGACCACTCTATTTCCCTTAGGACGCACGCCTTAACATTTAGCTTGCACAATAACAGAAAGAATTTGTTTCAAAATCTGCCATAAGACCATAATATCATCAGATATTGGAACAGAATTACACGATTCTTGCCATCAGGCCTACTTTGCCATTTAACAGTGGCTGAATTATTATTTTTCTCAGTCTCATTCTCTTGCGATCTGTCCGTATCCTTTGACGCTCGAATTAATCGAGAACCTATCAACCTCTACTTAATGTATACCCCATGACTTGGCCACCCAAATCATCTGTAGCACTGAATTCCACCAATTCACCAGCCTGTGGTTAAAAAGTTCCTGATCATCCCTGTTCCAAATGGGCATCCCTTTATTCTGAGTCTGAGTTTGGTTTGAAAATGAAAGCAGCTCAATTGCTTTTCATATGGAATGGCCACTTGTCGAGTTCCGGTCATAAACATTAAATTACTATTGTCAGTCATACATAGTTATCACAGTCCATGAACATTTCAATAAGGTTTTCAACTCATTCCCAAACCCAATATATATTCCAGCTTGGATACGTGATTCTTCAACAACTCAGGACCTTAGTTTGAGCCCCATTGTTGCTATAAATTAAGTATTGTTTTCGAGGTAATACAAATATTTACTGATATAATACAGTACGAGTATTAACCCAGTTTTTGGAACTATCCCAAAAAACAAACAGTAACTTTGCGTTAAAGATATGGGTATATTTTTATGGGTAACTGTTCGCTTCACAATTGGTACGCTTCTGTGTATACAATAGCATTTCAGCCTAGTGATAGGAAATTGTTCATTAAAAAAATAGGAAAAAATTGTTTACATGACTTTAGTTTTCATGGTAAACATTTCTGTTCAATATGTGTATGCCGCTGACCATATATTTGCTAAACAATATTTACAATATTGATATGCTTAAATATTTACATTACTTACAATATTTGGTTCATCAATATTTACATCATGGGGGGAAAAAGACGACAGGGATGCCGTCAGTACAGCCTTCAATGACAAACAAAATTAATAACATTTGCCCCATAGGATTCATGTTCTCAATTCCCCGCCTATGTATTATTCTCTCTAAATGTTTTTTTTAATAAATTGCAACCTCAGCAGTTTTCAACCCATTCTTTACTTCCAGGTACTTCCGACCCTCTGTCTATAAAATTATCGCCACGTGGATCTGTGTTTCTTCTATTCAATGCCCATATCCACTATAGAACCTAAAACCCCTAGTGTTTGGCTTTTCTCTTTGACCATCCATCCAATCTATATTTTATTATTTTTTTCACACAATACTTTTCAGCCTCCTATACTCCGACGAAATCAGTTTAACAAAGTTCAAACTTTGCCTGTGAGTAATAATCTCCCATTGACCCACCATTCAAATGAATCTCGTCAGCCATTTGTTCATTGTCATATGTGTTTCTTATAATTCAGCAAACCGATGTCCACACTCTATTCCAAATGTTGATCATACAATTTTAAGTACCGGTAGCATCACTTCCTAATCCAACATCCTTTCATACTATATTGATTATATGTCCCTGTACACGTGTTGTCACTAAGTGCACTATGTTTCCACTTTAACTACAAAATATAAAGCACTTCGCACAAGATCAATAGCCAGTAACAACTGGAAGGAGCGAAAGGACATATTATGTAGCAAAAGTGAGAGCGAAGTTGCAAAATTTGGGATTTTTGTTCTTAATCCAACAAATGACAAGTGAAAAAGGCTTAAGCAGGGTAAAGATGAAATATGAGGGCCTACTCGCAAATGATATCAAACAGGATAATAAATGATTTGTTTTCAGTTATATAAATATTAAAAGAGAAGTGAGAGCTGCTGGTACTGGACCAGTTGAGACTGATACTGTTGAGGTAGTAATTCCTGTGGAAGTAAAAGGTTAATAAGCTGTTACGTACCCGTGGATGTCTTATACTTGTCACGTGACAGTGGTGTTGAAGCTGTACAGGACTTAAGGTCGTGGACTTGTGATGGTGGAGTGACGTCATTTTCCCGCCAGTAGACGTCATGTGACAGGTTTTTTTTTACAGGGTATAAAAGGAGGACCCCTCCCTGTGAGGAGGGGCAGTTCGTGACTGGATTTGCCATTTTGACTCCATGCCACTGCGTGATCCAATATTATAACGCATTTGGTTGAAAGATGGAGTTTTATTTAATGCCTAAAGTTTAAAAGGTCATTGCCGGCAGTTTCTTTATAATACTGCCAGTTCAAAATCAGCGGCGAGTGAAGATCGGCGTTCGAGAGCTAAAAGATCGAGGAACGTCGATTTCGACAGTGAAAAAGGTTCAACATTGTTTGATCTTCATTCGGAAGGAATTCATTGGCTGTCCCTATGTTAATCCCTGCGAAATATAGCAGAAAGGGTTTGGATACAGTTTTGTCAAGGAAAGGTCAGTGCCTGGCTTAAAAGGCATAAGTTTCATTTTCATCTTCGTAAATTCTCTGGGGAAAAGTATAGTTTGACTGGGAACCGCATCAACACGACGTGAAAGAGAATTTAAATCGTCTAAAAAGTCTCTTCTTTAATGGACTGTAAGCATTTTGAACTTTTGCAGTACTACTTTGAAGAACTGTTTTTGCAACATCGCTTTAAGAACTGTTTAAGCTTTATTGCTTTAAGAACTGTTTAAGCCGCCGCACAGCAGCTGATTTCCGGTGACGTTAGTTGTTTTACTATTGGGGGTTTGTTTTTCAGTGTTTAATAAACGTTTTGTTTGTTATAAAACCCCTGCCTCACTTATATATTTTTTGTTGCTGAATCCGTAACAAAGCTACGTGTCCAAGGAAATTACATACTATTAAGTAAAGACCCTTGAGAACAAATGAAGAACACTTGTGAGATAAACGATGAGCCTCGACAGCTTCAACTTCAGGAACAGAAACAAATGTGTTGAGCTCTGCAAGATAGTTTTACTTGTCACTGCTCCTTTCATCTAAGATTTTTTTTCGGTAAGGAGCAACATATTGGCAGTGTGCTAATATGTCCATACAATGACAGGATATATTTCAATAAGTCTACTGATACTATGCTGAGTTTAATAAAAGGACGCTATTGTAACAGGAGAGGAGAGTCGGGAGTTGGTGGAGACTAGCTCTTCGCTCTACTTCGTACCAAGTAAAATAATGATCCAGAAACGAGACTCCGGAAGCGAGCATTTTTTACACTTGATCAAAGGAAAATTTCTGCGTCAATTTGTCATAGTCGGCAGGATCCCGGCGTAACGGGATACGAACGGGGGGACTGCTGGAGAAAACACTCCGTAGAAAAGGAAAGCGGTCGTATTAGCTATCTCAAAGCGCACAAAAATTTGCGAATCTTGGGCTGGGTGACAGGCCCATTTGCTCCAGTGTTAATCGGAAGTGCTGGGACCAAACATTCATCATTGGCAATTGAGTAAATTGGTAAGAAGTGAGAGAATTGGCAGGAGCGATTAAGCTGTAGGCACCCAACATTGGGAATAAAGCGTCTCTCGGCACCCTAAGAAAGAAAAAAGACTCCATAAGAATAATCCCCTGGCCTCCCAACTGGCCCTAGCACAGTATCCCAGGTTGGCCAGAGCTTTCCTGTGTTCCCCCAGGGGACACAGCAGATCTGAATCAGATGGCCACCGCCTTTGGCCGAGGACAGAGGCGGAACCAGACAGAAAGAGGCGGCCGCAGCAGCTGCAAGAGGCACGAGGGCTGCCGAAGATGAGACCGAAGTGAGCAGCACCACAGGTGCTGCGGGAGGCCACATGTGCCGACAGGTGACACGCGGATGAAGAGAGAAAGTAGAAGAAGGTGGAACAAAGCCATAATTCAGCCCTCAAAATTTATGATATGTGACGTTCCTGTTTAAAATCCATGGAACCCAACTGAAGTGCAGGCGGTGGTTATAGTGTCATCTGACCCTTTAAATAAGATAACGCCTTTAAAATTGGTTTGTCCAGATGAGCACTATATACTCGCCCGTCCCCGGAGGATGGGCAGGTGCTATTAAAATGTGCCGATGGGTTCCGCTAGCCTTCGCTAAAGGAGACTTTAGTGATTCCCCCGGTGCAAAGAGGAGACTGGAGACAGGATGCCACGGTGCCTAGTAATGAGACAATGACACACTGCTTGGAGAATGGAGGGAAAAATGCTATAATGGCTGCAAGCACGGACACGTAGCGATATAGCAGAGGTGACACGGTGCATGCAGAAGAAGGCTGAACCGATTCCAGATTTTATAGCAAGGCGTAAGCTGAAGTGGGTAGAAAGTGCAGGATACCCATTTAGGGAAATGGCTCTTCGGCGATTCAGACTATGTTTGACTGCATTTGGCCACAGCAAGCCCATGTATATATAATTTACTGAATCTGAGCTGGTTGCAGTAAATTACAGCTTTGTGTAATATCAATCGGCAGGGCCTTCTTTCTTAGAAAATAGATGTGAAGTAAAGAAAATGCCAGTAGGCCAGTACTTCCAGGGCGAAGTACGCGACCCTCATGTGGGGGGCTGGGAAGAGAAAGCAATTCGAGGTTCCGAAGAAATCCTCGTGGTTCCCCAAGCGACCAATACTATAGTAGTCGTGAGAAGGGGCATTGGGCCCTAATTTTGCAACTGCATGCCGAAGTTCCTGAAAAGTAGGTCATTTGTCGCGAAACTCTCGGTTCCCCTCCTCTCCGTCGCTCTGCTCAGGCTTCAGAAGGTCGAGAGTTGCTCACTTTCTCTTTTACTCATCCCTTACCTCAGCAATAGGGATTCCACGGAGAACTGGTGGTCTGGCAACAGATATTAGGCTGTCCAGAAGTATGAGAGAAGAGCCGATAACAGTTGTAAAAATAGGAGATGTTGAGGTGGCTTATCTCATGGATACTGGTGTCACTTTATCTTCTGTGTCCCACTCCATAAGCTAATGGACAATTGATAAGCACCACCAGGATAGCCGGTGTGCCGATAACGGAAAGCTTTTCGGCACCTTCCTCGCTAACAGCAGATTATGTGGAGGTTATTGAACCTTTATAATTTCCAAAATATGCCCTCTCCCCTTATTAGGCAGACAGACAATCTGTAAGTTAGGTGCGACCGCATATTTCGACCTGATGGCATTCACATTGATCTCCTGCAAATTGGGTCCCACAGATGTTAAAGCTCACGGGAAGAGTGGATGATTGTCATGATACTCTGGTATTATACTGCTGGCAACTGGTTTGCAACAGTTATTCCCGGCTCGGACGATAACTATGCACAACCCTGGGGGAAACCCCTGAGTTGCAAGAGCAGGATTTGCAAAACCTCCTGGAAACCAGTCGGGAAGGCAAGGTGCTTCACTACACCGCTTTCAACGAGCAGTGCGCAGATTCCACGTATAATGAGCATACAGCACCTTATGTTGGAGACACGGAGAGCTTGAGAACTGGGAGCCTTACTTACTTCGGATTCGAAGGGATAGGATTAACAGTAGAACTAAACAACCAACAGCGAGACCAATGGAAGACAGAGGGGCTTTCTCACAGGAGACCGCCAGAAACACCTCACAGTGGCCGTAAGCACCCCACCCCCCACTAACCCAAAGCAAGTTGGACCAATGGTGCATAGTCTATCACAAATTTCGCGTCCAGCTCATGCAATCTCTGTTCTAATTCCGGTGCAGCTACGTTCACCATCGAGTTCCTGGACGGGCAGACAGGACGTATTACCGCAAGACCTATGATATTAAAGAATTTATTTCAGCTTCGGTGCCCGCCCCAGCCAGGCAGGGTCACTGCTTTACCTGAAGGCTCTCGCCGGCATTAACAGGGGACTGCTCCTACACAAGAACCATCTCGCTATGGTGCACATGACACCAGAACATCAGGTAAACCTCAAGAAGTGATTCCTCTCCTCTGCGTGAAACAAGCTCAGACAGCGGAAGGCATCCCGCTGGTAATACATTATCTCCTGCAACAGGCTGTTCTGAATAAGACACAAAGTCCCTGTAACACAACCATCCTTCCGATTCCAAACACAGGAAGGAAGAAAGAATAGCTATTAGTTTTGGACGTAATAGCAATAAATAAGTTCACTATCCCCATTGCTACACTGTTCCACGATACGAACATTATTCTGATTTCTATACGTGCTGCTGCCAGTACCTTCACCATCATAGACTTATGTTCAGCCGTTTTCTCTATACCTCTAAATGCTGACTGCCAGTGTCTATACTCCCTCAACTACAAAAATCAGCAGTATACTTGAACCCGATTCCCTTAAGAATACAGGAAAAGCCCAGCAGTGTATCCGGAAGCCGTAATGCATGACTTCGATGAGTGCCCCTCGTCCGATCTTTCCACCCTTTTCCAATATGCTGAGGATATCCTGATAGATTCGGACACGGGCCCTCACTGCCTAGCTGATACAATTAAGGTGTCACAGAATCTGCCTGACATGGGGCACCTGTTTTCCCTGGAAAAGTTGCAGTGTTGACAGAACAGCGTGCAATATCCTGGGTTCTAGCTGACGGAGGGAATGAGAGGACGCAGGAAGACCGTAGATTAGCTATCTAGCACTTCCCGATAACAAAGACAAGTAAGGAAATCCTTTCCTTACTGTGAATCGTTGTGACTGTCGACAGTGGATACCGGAGTCTAGAGAAATGGATGCTGTACTCCGCATGGCTACCCTGCAAAATCAGCCAACAACTGCGCAATGAACTGACGAAACGGATCGGACATCGACTGGTCTAAAAGATGACCTCCGTGAGTCGCCAGCCCAGAGCTTACCTGACTATGAGAAGCCTTTTCTGCTGTAGGATGACGAGAGCAAGGATTCGCTGCCGGAGTGATGTGCCAAAAATGCAGAAGTGGCAAACGACCAATGGTCTATTACCCCACCTCCGTACCTGTTGTACTAAAGGGAATACCCTTCTGCCTGCGAGCGGTGGCAGCCACAGGGTGATCGTACAAAAATCCACCGCCGTACCGCTTTATCAGCTCGGCGTTGAGTTGGTACACCATACAGTGTCTCAGCTACTCAATGCAGCCACACCCAGCATTTTACGTTCTCCCGCAGGACCGGTTATGAGGTAATCCACTTGTCGTGATCTAACTATACCTACCAACGGTCGACTGCCGGAAACTCTGCGAGCCACCAGCTGCCGCTCAATAACTGGATGAAGATCATGATTGTGTGGCCGGTGTATAAGCTACGACCTCCGAGAGACCTGACCTCCGCAGCGAACCCTTGGATAACTCAGAACTTATCCTGTAGACCGATAACTCTTCCCTCCCACCATCGGATGATCTACTATTGACCGGATAAGCTGTTGTGACGACCCATGAGGATGAAGAAGAGTCTGCTGAGCCAGCGGAAATTTTCGGTCTCAGTCGGGCGTGTGTATCAACCTCGGGTAAGACTGCGAACATTTACACTGTTTCCCGTCATGCCTTTACAGCAGCCCACGATTTTGGACATCTCTGCAGGAACAGAGGATTCATTACCTCCTCCGGAAAAAAAAAAAACATTTTCGACTTGGTATTAACTTGTTAGAGGCCATCCAGTTGCCGCATAATTGAATGTGAGGCTCATACTTCGGCATGAGACGTGGTCACCAAAGGGAATCATTTCGCTGACACAACAGCAAAGCAGGTGGCGGTCCAGCAGCAGCCGATAATACAGGACCCCCGGGAGGAAAAAGGGGAGGGGGAAGCTCCTCATTGCCATCAATATCGACAGATTGCGGCAAGCACAATATCTTGCCTCACCGCAACAACAGTGCGCGTAGACGTAAACTGCTTGCAGCCTGTGGGCGGGCTTTTGTTGCCATCCAGATGGGGCGTGTTGATTGACACCGTAGCTCATTTCTGCCTCTGGCTCACCAGGCCAGGCTCACATGGGCAAAGGAAGAATGCTACATAGGATTAATCAGTAATGGTATGCCCCTGGGATAACAGTCGCAATCGACAGTGTAGCACAGGCATGTTCGTAATGATAGCAGAAGAATAAAGGGAAGACTCCGGCAAAGTATGATCACTTCCCCAGTCAGTAATGCCGTTCCAAAACTTGCAAATAGACTTTGCGCAGATGCCAGTGGAAAAAGGTGATAGCTACGTTCCCCTTGTGGGTGGAGACATACCAGATCAGAATCGATGCGGCTAGCACAGTAGTGAATGCAGTAATGAAGGAAATCACACCAAGATTTGGAATTCCATTTTGGATTAATAATGATAGGTGGACTCAATGTACTAAGAGATCAGTGCAAGGGCTGAAAGCCGCCCTGGGATTTCAGTGGAAGTAACATATCCCCTGTCAACCCGAATCACCGAGAATGGTGAAAAGGGTAAACCGAAAAATAAAATAAAATATGCGCTAGACAAAGTGTGTCACCAGAATGACTTTTGATCTAGAACGATCGAAAACCCCTAAAATATGCACAACCACTGTGTCAGGAGATGAAAAAGCTGTATGCCAAATGAGAGGAGCCCAAATTTCCCTGACTCTGGACCGATGTATGTTTGATGTACTCCTGGAAGGCCTGGAACCTTTAGAGAATGGGAGGAGGAAGAGGATAGTAGTGACAGCTTATATGAGGAGGAATGTCTGCAAATTTGTCCTTTTCATGAATGTTATGAGGCCCACTTTCCAGTGATAGACTCAATGAGAGAATATGAATGTGAATTAGGAAAACAGTGTAAGTGTTGATCTGGAAGATCAACAATGTGGGATTTGTGGAGGAAAAGGTTTAATAAGCTACCTGACTATGCGCATTGGATATTTGAACGCCAAGACTCTTGTGTGAAAATAGGGAACAGTACGTGCTAACTGTTGTGAGATAAGCTATGAGGCTAACCTGCTTCCAGTACAGAAACAAAAACTAATGTCCTGAGCTCTGCAAGATAGCTTTACTTGTAACTGCTCCTTTCACTGTGAGTTCTTTTCAGTGAACAGTAACATAATGTTAGTGTGGTAATATTTCTGTACAAGTATTGGATATAATATAGTATGAATGCTGTTACTATGTGGAACTGTAGAAAAGGACGCCATTGTAACAGGAGAGCAGGATCGGGAGCTGCTGAAGACTAGCTCTCTCTCTCCTTGGCACTAAGTAAAATAAAGGTCCCGAATCGAGACGTCGGATGCGAGCATTGTTTTCAACTGACTAAGGTCAAATTCCACTACAATGGGGAATGAACAAATGAACAATAAATACGTTGCATCATTCTTCACTGTATAAGATACTAGCAGTACGCCACAGGTCTGTGAATGTCAGGGAGCAGGGGTAACTGCCTTCGCTATTGCAAAGGAGAAGTTGACAGGCAATATGAAAAAGTACTCAGGTGGATAAGTCACCTGGACCAAATGAACTACATCCAGAAGTTGTGAAAAAGATTGCTGAAGATATAGCTGTTGGCTTGGTTATGATTTTTCAAGAATTATTAGATTCTAGTATGATTCTGTCGACTGGAAAATTGCAATTTTCACCCAACGCTTAACACTTTAAGAAGGGAGGATGGAAAAAGAAAGGAAATTTTAGGCCAGTTAGCCCACTATCAGCGGTTGGGAAATTGTTCGAATCCATTATTAACGATCATGTTTTTTAGTACTTGGAGAGTAATGATAAAAGTAAACAAATTCAGTGTGCTATCTGTCAAGAAAGGTTTCGCCTGACAAAACGTCCAGAGATCTTCGACGAAGTAACAAGCAGGGTGGGCAAAGGAGGCAGTGGTTGACATTCACTTGGATTTTCAGAAGGCGTTTGAAATGGTGACACGCATCAGGCTGCATAACAAGATAAAATCCCAAGGCGTTACAGGAAACACACCAGCCGGAAGCCTCGACTGTACTTGTTTTTCTCCATGGTGCTGATTAGCCTGCGCAGTTCCTCCATCATTTCGTGTTTGAATTTCCAGCTACTGCTGATTTTCTTGTTTGTGGTGAAAAGAAAAGATTTGTTTAATGGACAGCGAGATGATTGCCCCCTTGATGCTGACATACACCCCGTTGTGTGCTGTTTTGCAGATTAATCGTTTTGTGTTTTCTTTGCAGCATTGTGACTCAGAAGTACTTGGAAGAGTGCAGCATGCGTTGGCAACAGTAATGCTAGAGTATTTCAGTGATACACTGAGGTTGCAAAGGTAAGCTTAGAAAATTCCACATCAAACTTCTGTCGCCCTTCTCTTTGGATGCAATCACAGTTACAAAAACCAGAAGTACACTATGAATGTTAAAGTCCATTTCCACCCTGCAGAGTGAGGAATCAGGTAACAGAAGAATTCTCTCAAATACATAATTATTTTTATTTACACAATTATTCTGTCTTACTTTGAGAATAGGGATGTTTTGATTTCCGAAGAATTGGGGCATGTTTTAATATAACGTTTATTCAAAAGAGGGAAAACGTTGACCAGACCACGTGGCTAGCTGCTTTCCGAAGACTTCTACAAGATCCACAAATGTCTTCGTGTGGTTACCTATGGAACAGCTATATTACTGCATTAACAGACTAGCTACAGATCTTGAATTATATTTTCGGTCATTCTTCAAAATGTGAACATTTGTCAAATCATATTTTTTAAACTGTGACTGTATCAAAGTTAGATGTTACAGTGAGTGAGCCTATTACATCGACATGACATGTTTCAGTTCGTCATGCGGGATTTTCGGAAGTATTACAGAGAGTATTGAATTAATTCCTCCTCTTCTTGCTGTGGTTTATGTTGAGGGTGAATCAGAACATCGTTTACCTTCTGAAAAAAAAAACTGAATTGAAGATTTGAAACTGCTTGGACAGTTTGGATAAGATTTCATAATGGATGTGCACGAATATATGAAACCTCAATGTTAACAGATTTCAAAGTTTGCTTTTGGGTTTCATCCACTTACATTTATTCTCTGTTTGGTTATCAAGCCCGTTGCGGAGGGTGGAGGGGTAATTGTCATTATTTTTACCAAATGTTAGAGTTAGTTTTCCCTTAGTTATCCGCACACTTATCCGTAAACACTGATTGTCATTGGATCATGTCTGGACAATTTTGTTGAATATCCTCGGGACTCTTTCCAATGTCCCAATAATAACGCAGCAGTAAAATGATATATCTACCGTTTGATAGATGAATAAACACAAAAGATTCTACAATTATTGCAAATCCGGAGCAAATCACACAAAACTCCAGAAGAAGTCAGCAGGTCAGACAGCATTTAGGGTTCTAAATAAACCGTCAATAATTCGGGCATTGACTCTTCTTTAGCAATCAAGAGCAATACGCCAGAATAAGAAGTGTGGGTTTGGGAAGGAAGACCACCTCGATGGTGGTGTGTGAATCCAAGAGACGGGAAAGTTAATAGGGCTAGGGCAGAATCAATCTGAAAAAGGGAAGAAATAGTGGCGCGAAAGAGAGTTTATGGGAAGGTGAGGAGATAGGTCAAGAAGCCAGAGTGAGCAATAGAAGAAGAGATAATGGAATAGGAATTAAATACCTTAAGGCGAAATCGATGATCATGCCATCAGTTTCGAGGCAACATAGACGGAATATGCTTCTCCAACAGAAAGTCAACTGATCGTGGCTAAAGAAGAGACAGTTCAATCTATACGGAGGGAGACGCAGCTAGGACAGCCGCTCCGTTGTCCCAGTTGCAGAGTGGGGGGCACACGTGGTCTTGACCTGGACTTCCTGTCAAATGAGCCAGATTTCAGCAACATGGCGAATGACTTAGTCATCACGGATCACTACACCAGATATGCGTAAGCTTTCCCTGCCAACGATCAGAGGGAATCCATTGCGACCAAACTGTTAAGGAAGAAGTACTTAATTTGTTCTGGCCTCCCCAGGTGGGTACATATTGATCAGGGAGGAGATTTCGAGAGGAGGCTCAGACATGAGTTTCTAATCATGCTTGGAGTCGAACATTCGAGGACGACGCCTTATCACCCTTAGGGTGCTCCCCTGCTCGAGAGGTTTAATTGGATCTTGCTAGACATGCTCGAAACTTTGGAAATCAGCAAAAAGAACACGTGGAGTCGACAAATAGGACATCTGGTCCACTGCTACAACGGTACACAAAATGAAGCTACTGGGTATTCGCCATATTTTCTGATAATTGGGCGCGAGGCGATGCTGCCTATCGACCTTTGATTTGGATTTGGCGAGGAAAACCTACCACCGAAGACTTATCTGACTTACTTATCTGATATGGGAAGGTAATTGAAAGAGGGTGATGAAACAGTGGATATCGCGGCTGGCAAGCTGATCAAGGAAATAAGAGAAGGTATGATCAAAATGTTAAGATTTCCAACGCATGCCAGGAGACCGAGTCCTCTAAAAGAATTTGGGGCTACCTGGGAAGCATACCTTGGCTGACCGCTGCAGAGTCTGATACAAAGGTACCAGTTTTCTGGGTTAAACCAGTGGATGAGAATGGCGTAACAAGATTGTCCTTCAGAACCATCTTCTGCATCTGGCACAAGAGTTGCTGGTTGGCATAGAGCCCAATCTGGAGGCAACACCTTCTATGGTAACTCTGTGGCAAAGTGGAATGACCAAAGGACAAACAGTCGTAGAAAATAGACCGAAGGTGTGTCTGCACCTGAAGAAATAAATGACGGGGTAAAGGTATCTCAAGAAATCAAGAGTGCCCACCTCAAACTTGGCATAATAGATGTAGACACTCAACGTATACACCACGGCCTATTTCAATGCCAGGAACTCCAGCTTGTGCGTGGGATATTTTTTTCCAAGGGCGGGAGACGCCGGCTAACAAATGCAAAAAGCTATCAACCAGGTGCCCAGGCATCGGTAGGGACTTTATACAGCAATCGGGGACAACAAAAGCCAGCATAGGCACCTGTGGCAACAACTCTTTCGTCGACTGCACTGTCTCTTTATTTTTCTCATCCCATCTCGTTCCAAATAGCTCCAAAGGGCTAAGATACTCTTTACCCCTCTCTTATTTTTACTCATACCTTTCTTCCCGAAATGACGGTAACCACACGGGAGCCCATTTAAAGGGTAGCTCACCTTCACGTAGCCGTTCACGCACCGATAGAACCAATAAAACCCAAGGAATTATCGCAAAGCGCTCCCAGTCTGGGGTCTTAGCCATGTTGTCTCCGTTTCTGTTTTCCACGGAATGGTTGCTATCTCATCCCCTAAAACTACGTTCCGAACAGAGCTGACAAACGTTTTAGAAACATAGAAACATAGGAAACCTACAGCACAATACAGGCTCTTCGGCCCACAAAATTGTGCCGAACATCTTCCTACTTTAGAAATTATTAGTATTCCCTATACCCTTTATTTTCCTAACCTCCGTGTATTTATTCCAAAATCTCTTAAAATACCCTATCGTATCCGCCTCCACCACCGCTGCCGGCAGCCCATTCCACGCACTCACCAACCTCTGAGTAAAAAACTTATCCCTGCCATCTCCTCTGTACCTACTCCCCAGCACCTCAAACCCGTGTCCTCTTGTGACAACCAATTCAGCCCTGGGTAAAAGCTTCGGACTGACCACACGATCAATGCCTCTCATCTTATAGACCTTTATCAGGTCGGCTCTCATCCTCCGTCACTCGAAAGAGAAAAAACCGAGGTCACTTAACCAGTTTTCATAAGGCATGCTCCCAATTCAGGCAACCTCCTTGTAAATCTCCTCTGCACCCTGTTACGAATGTGCCACAACATTGAGGGGCCGAAAGGTACAAAGTAGCCCCCTCCTCCTTGAGAATCGCAAGATCGCTATTAATTCAGGTCTGGGACCCAGGAAATGAGAGAGAATGCTCAAAGTTTTGGAATGTGTCCTGGCCTCCGCAAGACAAAGCCACGGATAACGGCCATTGTCTCTTGGAGACGGAATTGTGTATTGAGTACTGTACTATTCATTGAAGCCCTCAGGGGATGACCAGAGTGGGTTGGTTGAGGGATTGCATCATCCCAGCCTGATTGACATCTGTGACCCCGTGAGTAAGGATAAAAGAGGGTCTGGGGAAAAACCCCTTTAGACGCACCAGGAGAAACGCCAGAAATCCCGTGACAGCGTTTAATAGCGACAGCCGGTGGGCTCGCGTGCGTCCTTTCCCTGGGATTGGCGGCCTTACCACGGAAGAACGGCTTAGCTAAAGAAGAGGCCACCAGTGAACGGCCTCGCTAAAGTACGACTACGGATCAAGATCGGATAAAGGAAAGCCGGCAAGTTTCTAAAATCTCTCTCCACCCAAAAGGCTGCAGCCTGAATGAACTGAGTGACTTTTATATTTCCATCGGACAATACATTATCCCCTAGACAACGATAGAGCTTATTTCTTATTGATCATTATTATACCCGCACTTTTAGATTTAGATTTTGACGACGTATATTATCTGTATGTTTGCATGGATAGTATTTTTGTGTATTTTTACCAAAAAAATTCTGTTAAAAATAGTACCATCAGACTTCAACGGACCTCTCTATCTTTGCTGGAAAGTGACCCAGTTATGGGGTTCGTAACAACCCTTTCTATGGCTTCCACATCCTTCCTGTAGTGAGGCGACCAGAAATGAGCACAGTACTCCGGGTAGAGTCTGACCAGCGTCCTATAAGTCTGTAACATTACCTCTCGGCTCCTAAATTCAAGTCCACGATTAATGAAGGCCAATACACCATATGCCTTCTTAAACGCAGAATCAACTTGCGCAGCTGCTTTGAGCGTCTTGTGGACTCGGACCCCAAGATCTCTCTCATGTACGCACTACTAAGAATCTTACCATTAATAAAATATTTTGCCATCATATTTAAAGAAACAATTCCTGTCCCTGAGATCCCTTGTAGTAGTATTCCTGATGATCACTGCCATCCTGTTCGCATGTACAACTAAGGGTTCCGCAGTTCAGTCCTCACCAGAACCCCAGCAACACACCTGACTCCTCTTCGTGGTCTCAGGTGCTTCCACCAAGAGGGCCTCAGCCTCAGGTATTCCGAGATATTTCATTTTCCATCACTCTCTCTAATTCCCAGGACCGTAACACGATAGACTTTGACTGCGTGAACCACACAGTCGCTGGTCTAAACTCATGTTCCGTTAGAGTGCGGCCATGCATTTCCTCGAAAGCAGCTCGAAACACCGGGTGAACGGGTCATGTCTACAGAAAGCTCTCTCCAGCTCTCTCCTTGCAGGCTCCCAGAAGCCTCCTCACAATAGGAGTATTGGTCACCACAAGAAATAAACCTTCGCCACTCTCAACGGGTTCCGGACAAAACAGCGCTAATGTATCAAGGACCTCAGTTGCTCCCACATCTGCCTTCAAAAAGTTGAGCTTCACTGACAAATTACAGTCATACGGATAATCGCACCAACTTGGTCCCCGGATCTCTAGTGCACAGAATGCCGTCAATTGTAAATACGTCAAATACTGGTTGTAAAAAGAACCTTCCAGCAAAGTGAGCTGCGACTTTCTTTCAAGAATGGCTCTGATATAAATACCCTCTACCGATAGCGATACACTGGAGCTTGGCCCCACTAAGCCTTCAGGAATAGCGTTTTTTCGCTTTAAGGTGTTCCTTGAAATATGGCTGGGATTGTGAGCACCACCACCTCCACACCCCACCCCCCCCCCCCCCCGCCCCACCCCAGAGTCACTTCACTGCGTTTTTTTTTTAAGTTTCCCCAAAGTCTCTTTCTGCTTAGGTACCCGGGGAATCATTCTCTGAGGTTGTTCCTGCCGTTCATACTCCTGCTTGCAGTGACCCTCTTTAGCGCAGTCATGTCAGAAAAGACCGGCCGCTCCTCTTCTCGCGGGGCGCCGGCTGTTAGCAGCCGTCTGCATTATCCGTCCTCTATCAGTTCCATCAGTCAGTGTGGGAGTACACCCGCTGTTAACTACCGGGACATATCATTTCTCAACTCTACTACGATCTTTATTTCCACTTCACAGTGTCGGCTATCCGTAATCACTTTAACGCAGTCACTACCGAAGGCTACCCTGCTGACAGAGACCTGGCGCGCCTCCGACGAATTCAGTTCCTTTCATACTTTCCTGTTCCGCTCAGCAAACAAGGAAGCGGGGTGCGACTTACGAAGCAGTCGGAGACTAAATGCGTTCAGGTTCTGGGACTGGGCGCCCTTCGCTATTTGGTTCTTTCTTAGCGGACCCAACTCAGCTGGCTGAATGCCCCCTCTACGCCGCCAGCAAATTAGCTGCCTCTCCAGCTGAAAAATGTAGGCAAAAAGCTTTTCCCACTGCTCCTGACTCATGTTCTGAAACCCTGTCAGGAGGTCTATTGGGCTTCCCGTCGCACCAAACACCTTGCCTAGTGCTTGCATGTAGGCCGCAGTAGTGGCACGGGTCTTCAGTGCCTTTAATATTCTCACTACGTCATGCAGTCCGCACTCTAAATCTTTCAACCCATCGCTGTCGTTATACATCATTAGAACACTGCCACTCATCTCAGCTGTCTCATCCTATTCTTCCACTTTCGTGGTCGGCTTCATTCCTTCGAACAAGCGGAGTACAATAAATGGCTCTTTGAACAGAGCATTCTTCTATTTATTCGCTATAGAGGTAAGGGCCACTTACAGCTCATTTTCTCACTGCTCGCTGGCGGACTAATTAGATATTCCAAATCGGACCTCTCTTTCCCTGTCCTCCGTAGAAACCTGAGCATTCTGCCTTTGTAGTCTACGTCCCCAGCTGCGGGAGACTCAACTTGCATTTCGGTCCGGTCCCTGCACTCTCTTCCTCACGGAAAATATTCGCACCCCGCGGAACCCTTCTTCCGGGATCCCAATAGTTACATCCATTTCCCTCACCGTTAAGTTAGCGCTAGTCTGTCCTAAATCAACGTTAAAGTTTTACATACTATTCTATTGAAAGTGCAAATCCAGAGACACCTGACAGCTCTGCAGTGGATATCGCAGAAAAGGAGTACAGATAAATTTTACGAAGTAACAAGATGTTCTTTTGTCAGTGGTCTTGGAATTTGCTCACCTATGTGGCAGTTTTAATTAAATCTTCATAAGTTAGACATGTCTGTACCAGTGGGAAGTCGTTGAAGCTGAGAGTCGATAGGTTGTGCGATAGTATGCGATTGTGAGTTTTTTATTCATAGATCCGTGGATGACTGGAATGCGCTGTCTGTTATGGTGGTAGGGGCAAATGCATCGGAAGTTTCTAGGAGACGTTTTGGATAAGTACGTGAACATAAGGACGATTGAACATATGGACGTTTTGTAG
This sequence comes from Hemitrygon akajei, assembly GCF_048418815.1. Taxonomy (NCBI): domain Eukaryota; kingdom Metazoa; phylum Chordata; class Chondrichthyes; order Myliobatiformes; family Dasyatidae; genus Hemitrygon; species Hemitrygon akajei. The sequence goes on from NC_133124.1 coordinate 198,394,484, forward strand.
GGTGGGGGTATTACTATTTGATTTCCCTTTCAGCTGGCTCTACAGAATCTTCAACTGTTCCGGTGTTGCACAATCGTATGTTTTATGTTATACTGGTCTAGTAACAGTTGCTTTTACAGGTAAAGAAAACGTAATTTCCAAGGAATATTTGCTTTTCTACAACCACAGTGATGATTGTCGGCATACCTGACAATGTAATAGGGAACGTCAGTGAGAGAGATGAGCTGAATATTGTTATGTCTTATATTTAAATGCAGCAGATCATTCATGGGAGATTTAGATGTTATCTCCTCATCTCCATAGGTTTATCCTATGCAAACAATGATCCCCCAGTCATTGATCTAAGGACGAGCCACAAGATGAGAGTGGTGGCTCATGTGTCACATGAATTCTCAATGATTCAGCCTGATACAGCTAAAAAGCACAGTAGCTTCGAATTTCAGTACCGACAACAAAGATGTATTAATGCTTTTAAAATAACTATTACTGCATAAAACTGGTTGAAATAGTGTTGATTGTGGACTGATTCCTCGGCGGATTCCAATTGGGAAACGTGGATGCAAGTCAAGGATACAAAGGCTTTTAAGGGATGGGGTTTTGAACTCTCAATATCGACTATCTTGCTGGTAAACATGTCGTCTCTGCTGGATAAAATCGATGGTCTCAGAGCTAGGGTGCTGAATCAGGAACGCGTGTATCTTTATTTCACCAAATCCTCAAATCTGTCTGTCCTCGATGCAGATATGCGGATCGACGGGTTTACTATAAACATTCAGAATAGATCTATAGAGTCTTTCAAAGGCAGACATGAAGGAGTATACCTCATGATCAGCTCTGCTGGGAGCACAGGAATATCAGTTCTCTCCCAATTCTGTTCACCAGACCTGGAATATCTCACATTTAAGTGCTCTGCATTTTACCTACAATGGGAGATTTCCGGGATCATTTTGGTAGCGGTATACATTCCACCTCAGATCAATAATAATCAGGCTTTAGATGATCTGAACAAGCGAATCACCATGCACAAAACCGCGCACCCTAACGCCTTCACGGTATTTTGGAAGTATTTTAACCAAGCCAATCAGAAAAAAAAATCACTACGCAATTACGATAAAAAGATCGCCTGTAATGTCAGAGAAAACAACACACTGGACCACTGTTACACCACTATCAACAATGTCTGCCGTGCTCTCACTTTGGAATGTCTGATGACCAGGCTGTACTTCTGCTCACTGGGTATATGCAGAGTCTGAAGCCTGAAGCACCAGCAGTGAGGACTAAGTAGGTACGGACAAGGGAATCCCAGGAGCTCTTACAGGACTGTTTCGAATCAGTGGACTGACTGTATTCAAGGAATCATATTCGAATTTGAATGAGTATGCTGCAGTTGTTACCGACTTAATTAATACCTGTGTTGATGAGTGTGTGCCTGCAAAGATTTACTGTACATTTCCAAATCAAAAGCGGTGGCTGAACCAGCAGGTACGTCGTCTGATTAATGTTAGATCTCTGGCATTCAAGTCTGCCCGCCCAGGTCGGTACCGGAAAACAAAGTGTGATTTGCAGAGGACTATTTCAAGGGCGAAAAGAAAATTTTGAATGAGTTTGGAGGAGACATGCGACCTACGACAACTCTGGCATGGTTTGCAAGATTTTATTCCTACAAAAACAAAGCGCAATAGCATTAATAACACAGAGGCTTCACTGCCAGATGAACTCTATGCCTTCAATATCCGCTTAAGAGGTACAATATAACTGCAGCTGTGAAGAACCCTGCTGCACCTAATGACTCTGTGATCTTTGTCTCAGAGGCCGATGTGAGGCTCTCTTTCAAGGGAGTGAATCCTCGCAAGGGTGAAGGTCACGATAGAGTCCCTCGTAAGGCTCTGAAAACCTGTGCCGACAAACTGGCGGGAGTATTCAAGGACATTTTCAAACTCTCATTGCCACGGTCAAAAGTTCCTACTCTCTTCAAAATGGCAACAATTTTAACAGTGTCTAAGAAGAATAATGTGAGCTGCACTAATGGCTATCGTCCGGTAGCACTCACATTTACAGTGATGAAATGCTTTGAGATGTGGCCAATGACTAAACGGAACTCCTATTTCAGCAAATACGAGGACCCTGCCTATCGCCACAAAAGATTAACGGCAGATGCAATTTGAATGGCTCTTCACTCGGCCTCAGAGCACTTGTGCAATGCAATGCAAACACACCCGTCGGGAAGCTGTTCATTGACCATAGGTCAGCATTTAATACCATCATTTGTACAGTCCTGATTCAGAATTTACAAATCCTGGGCCTCTATACATACTTCTACAATTAGATTCTCAACATCCTAACCCGAAGACCGCAATCTGTACGGATTGGTGATAACATGTCCTCTTCACTGACGGTAAACAGTGGTGCACCTCACTGCTCATTCTCCATTCATCCCACTGCTCCACTCATCGTATCCATGACAGTATGAATAGGCGTAGCTCGAATACCATCTATGAATTTGCTGATAAATCTCTCTCTATCCCCTCCCTCTCTCTCTCACACACTCTCTCTCTTGCTTTCGCTCGCTCTCTCATGCACCGTCGCTAGCGTTTATCAGATTTCTAACTTTCACTTATATTTGCCTCAAGCTGTTGACTAGAACTTTGTTAAGTAAATCACATTGCTCTGTCAAATCTAAAGTAGTCGCGACATTTGAATCGTCAGTAAATGAGTCTTATAATGTTATGCATCTGTTTCTCAGATTACAAGTGATCAGATATCAGCATATTGATGTCCTGGCATTAGTTTAGGACAAAATCTGAAAACATTAAACACATGTACGGGAATTACATTACACATAAAATGATATATTTATTTAATTTCATTGAAACTTTAATTGAACAAGTCAAAATAAATTTGCGGCTGGCAACAACTACAGGAAAATAAAGGACAATAAAGCCGTAACACCATATTTCAGAACAGACTGGGATATTTTTAATAAAATATACGAGATCAAGAGTAAAATAAGGCTCAAGAGTAAAATACTGCTCTTCATTTTTTTCCAGACTTATTTCTATTCAGCTGAATAAACATGATGTCATGCAAGTTATGTGTCAAGAGATAAAATAAATGCCTCAAGAGAAGTCAATCTTTCTGCCATTGTTATTTCTCCTTGACAGGCCAATAACCTGACGATCTACATGTTCATCTTTCTGGAGAGATGAAAGACAGGCTACTCGGAAGATTTCCATTCTTCAAGACTCGCTTTAGAAGAAGGGATCGTGGACTTTACACTAATTTACCTGTGAAATAAAACAAAGTTCAAACTTTAAGTTGGTTAAATTAAGACTGCAATATTAAATACAAAATTGTGTGCAGATATTATTATCTTTTTTATTTCAGTGATGAAATTCAAAGGCATAGGGTAATTTCACTGAAATTCTTGGTCTCCTCAACCTGAACAGACAGTAATGCGACATGATTGGATATCAACCTAATACAGAGAAAATTATATTTCAGCAAAACAATATCTCTGACATTTTTCCGCTGATTTAATTATTTCTATTCAAAATTAAAATATATTTTACACTATACTTTTTTACTGTGAAAGAAAGAACTTCAGCAATTGAGCAACTCACTGAACCCTAATTTCAACTGAGTTATTAAGATTATAAATTACAGCGGACAGGACACAAAGAGTGAACAAAAACAAATAAATTTATTTTTTATCGGTGAAGGTGTAAAACATCCGAACGATCCGTCGAAGCGTCTTGGTACTGAAATGGTTGAAAGTTTGAATGCTCAGCCGTGCAATTTATAACTACTGCGAACTACGTACCCAAGGTACGTGTTTTTAAGAAACCAAATATACTCATCAAGTTTAATGCGTAAAGAGCATAACGATATCAATGTTTTGTTACCCGGAAATTTGGTTCTTGCGAATAGGAAGCAGAAGAACTTACTTTCATCAGCAACTCTGAGCATCCGAAAATTGTCTGCACCGTCGGCTAACAGGATCGTAGCATCAGGAGAATCAATAGTTCTATTTTCAGCGCCGTTATATTCGGTGTTAACCAGATCTGGGGGGAACAATGAGTCAAATCGACATTCCTGTAAACAATGCTGTACACCGCTACATGTTGGATGAGAGATATTCCTAATGCACCACCTGGGATAGGCATTTTGGTGAAGGACGGATCTTTATCAGTACCCTGACTTTTTACAAGTTACCAAAAGTTAACAAAACTCCTCTCTAATTATCTTTCAACACGAAACGAGCAAAGAAATAGCATTTAATTTGCCTGGCGGCAGCTGAGTTTTTGGCACACGCATCAAATAACAGAAATCCCTCTGAAAAGTTTCAGATCTCTTACCAGGTCACGTCATGATGCCTATAAAACTTGCTTGGTCAGGTTATGATCGCGGTCATAATTGCGGATAAGTAAAGGAAACAGAAATAACAGAAGGAAACGTATACCAACCTTGAAAACTAGAGTTTTCTTCAATACATTCTGGTTTAATTTCGGTGTTGTTAAATGCGTTACTGGTGTAATATGCGATTTGATTGATGGAATCAATGGAACCAAAGTCTAAAAGTCAACGAAAAGAGATAGCTGATTAGCTCATGGAGAGATTTATTTCACCTACTGAACAGAATTCATAAATCCTTCATCATCTCAGTAAGAATAGTGTGGACATCTCGTGTGGGACTAGTATAATAGCAGTCAGAAAAGTGAGAATCAAGGCTGGTGCAAATGGTGCAGAGTAGGTTCGCTGGGTTGAAGAGAGCAGAAAAATCATGTCTAAAGCATGACGAAGAACTATAAATAGCAAAGACACAAACTCATAGAGTGTACTGATTTTTCTTAAACGTGTGAGGGCGCTACTGCTTTGTCCCACGATGGACTCTTAACCTACTCTAAGAACAATCCCTCCAACATAACTCTCCTTTGCATTTCCCCCCATGTTTTCATGAGTCGCCTAAACGTGCCTAGTGTATCTGCTACGACAACTACTCCTAGCAGAACTTCCACGAACGGACAACCCTCTGGTATAAAAACATAGCTTTGACATCCATCTCCTCTTTCCTTCAAACACTAACAATTATGCACGAGAATGTCTGCAGATGTTCGAAATCCAAAGCAACACACTCAAACTGCAGGAGGAACTCAGCAGGTCGGACATAATTTAAGTTTGAATTGAAGATTCGAGACTCAGAAGAAACGGCAATATGGCAGAACTGTATTGTGAAGTGCTGGAGAAAAAGACTATCTGATAGGAAAGGAGTGGAACACAGGTGAAGGGGTAAGTACGAAGTGTAAGGAACCAGGGGCAGATGAAAAGAGGTAAAATGTCAGAGTGGGGTATAGAGGAAGTGGGGGAGGGCGGAATCGTTAGTCATTTCCAGAGGAAACTGGCTCTATCTGATTGGGAAGTCTCTGTACTGATTCAATGAAACTCCCCTGTCTATATTTGACGAACTAGTCCATAGAACCATAGAACCATAGAACACAACAGCACTGTAAAGGCTCTTCAGCCCTCCATGTTGTGCTGACCCATATAATCCTTTTAAAAAATTCTAGTACCACGCTACCTCATAACGCTCCATTTTTCTTTCATCCATGTGCCTGTTCAAGAGGCTCTTAAATATCCCTAATGTTTTAGCCTCCACCACCATCCCTGGCAAGTCATACCAGGCACTCACCACACTTTGTGTAAAAAACAAACTTACCCCTGATGTCTCCCCTAACCTTCCCTCCTTTAATTTTGTACATATGACCTCTGGTGTTTGCTATTGGTACCCTGGGAAACAGGCCCTGACTATCCACCCTATCTATGCTTCTCATAATCATGTAGACCTCTATTAGGTCCCCTCTCATTCTTCTACGCTTGAAAGAGAAAAGTCCCAGCTCCGCTAACCTTGCTTCATATGACTTTTTCTCCAATCCAGGCACGATCCTGGTAAATCTCCTCTCCACCCTCTCCATAGCTTACACATCTTTCCCACAAGGAAGTGAACAGAATTGGGCACAATACCCTAAGTGCGGTCTCACCAGAGATTTATAGAGTTGCAATATGACCTCTCTACTCTTGAACTCAGTCCACCCGTTAATGAGGCCTAGCATTCCATAGGCCTTCTTAACTACCCTATCAACCTCTGCAACGACCTTGAGGGATGCACGGATTTGAACACAACGATCCCTTTCTTCATCCACACTCTTAACTAACTGACTATTAATCCTGTACTCAGTCTTCTGTTCTGTCCTTCCAAAATGCATCACCTCACACTTCTCCGGATTGAACTCCATCTGCCATCTTTCTGCCCAACTCGGCAGCCTGTCTATATCCTCTTGTAACCTTCGACCACCTATAGCTCCATCCACAACTCCTCCAATCTTCGTGTCATCCACAAACATACTCACACATCCTTCCATTTCTACATCACAATTCTACATCTTTTTTTTAAATTATTTATTAAATTTTAGAAATTACAAGGAATAAACGTGATAATAAAATAGTAAGAAAAATAATGTTGACCCTCCCCCCACCCCTTAACCCTCCCCCCCCCCTTAACCCTTATCTAAAGAAAGGAAAAAAAAAAGAAAGAAAGAAGATAAAGATTGCCTGGATATCGGAGGACCCCCACATGCTCCATGGAGTTCAAAATAATTTTAATATTTATTTTTACTTTCTCCAATTACTATGATTTTATCTTCAAAGGACCTGTGTATTTAATACTGTCAATTAAGTTAGGAACTCATAAATCAAGTCAAAAATGGGAATCTGATCTGAATGTTAAAATGGATGGAAAAAATTGGTCAAGACTATGTTTTGATAGTATGAGAAATACAATAAATGTTCGACTTAGATTAATACAATATAATTTTTTACATCAATTATATATAACACCACAGAAAATAAGTAGATTTAATTTAAATATGTCTGACCAATGTTTTCGATGTGGTCAAGAAATTGGTACAATTCTACATCTTATAAAAATCACAAATAGCAGGGGTCCCAGGACAGATCCCTGCGGCACTCCACTAGTCATCCAACTCCAGGCAGAATACTTTCCTTCCACAACTACCCTCTGCTTTCTTCCTTTAAGCCAATTATTTACCCAAACAACCAAGGTTCCACATATACCATGCCTCATCACTTTCTGGATCAGTCTCTCATGAGGGACCATGTCAAATGCTTTGCTAAAGTCCATGCAGACAACATCCACTGTACTACCTTCATCAAATTATTATGTTACCTGTTCTGATGATTTCGGTTACTCTGTGATTAAAATATGCACCCATTTTGTCCTTTTCGTGCTTTTCTTATTCGATAGTTCTACTCACTTAGCCTCTGCAGACGAGCTCAGCAGTTTGCCCTATCTGAACACTGCTAAGACATTTTCCCATATTTTCCCATATAAGTAATGTCACCACTCCACCTATAATCACTGTTGGGATATCACGTCTCTTGCAATAAAACCTTGGGAAATGGCGCTGCCTCCCCTGTCACTTCTGCAACCAGGTATCAATCACGATAATAATGTCATAACCTCCTGGTTCTAATCCATGTCCGAAGCTCAAAAGCGTTTTCTTCCATAATTTTTTCATTTAAGTATACACAACTATTATATATGCTCAGTCTCTCGACTTCTGATTTTGTAGGTTCGCTTCAGCCTGCAATTTAATTTATACACCACCAGCTCACCACCGTGCAGCAGTATCAAACTGTTCCTTCTGTATAATCTTCATATTTATTGTCTTACTAGCACGTGTCACGGCGAGCAATCCTAAGATCACAACTGTCAGGGCGCTGGAGCAGCGATCCAATCGCAGACCCAGAACTGTGCACACAGTGATATTAATTGAGCAACAAGTCCCGAGGTGAAACAAAGTCAGCGCCAAAGTTCAGGCAGAGATCGAAACATCCAGAGGAATCCAAAAACCAGAATCGGGAAACAGGAAGAGTCGATATTCAAGACGCACAGAGAACGGATACTAATGCTGGAAGGCTCAGGAAAAAAACACTGGCACAATCTTGCAGCAAATATGTCAAGACACGGGGCTAAAATACACTAAGCAATAAAGCGAGAGGCAGGTGGTACGTATGAACTATCAGACAGAATTGTCAGCAAAACAGTTACTAATGAGAAACATGAGAAAAGCGGAGTACTCCGTAATACAGGGGCCAGAATAGAGCACGAGCGGAGACAAGAGCACATGGAGCAGGAAAACAAACACGAGCACATGGCAATAATAAAAACAAAATCACAGACGACGACTAGGGAGATATCACACAAAAAAAAAAACAAAGTTGGACTTGGGGTGGTGACCCACAACGCTGGAATTCCTGTCTTTTAACTATTTTCCTACTTCCGTGAGCTCCGTTTGGAGGAAGTGATCACACTTCTTAACATTACCGACGTGGACCATAACCTGCGGCTGCACACTCTCCCACTTCCCACTTAATAATTATTCGGAGCTGATCGGAGCTTTCCATGATCCTGTCTCTTGAGAAATGACAATATCTTTCAACTAGACAGAAACATCTGACTGATCACTTAACAAAATGAATCTACTAGCAGTGGAGAACGCATCTTCTCCTCCCTTCCTTTCTAAGCCACAGATCCGCACTCACTGCCAGAGAACTAACCAGTCTACCTTTCTGCTAAATGATCATTCCCGCCGAACAGTGTACAGAGCAGAATAATTTTTGCTCGGGGAGCAACTGCGGGGACACCCTGCAGTGGCTAACCATCCCATTTCCTGTGTCCTGTGTCCTGCCCCATAATTGTAACGACCTACATATAAGTCCTGTCGATCAGCCCCTCAGCCTTCCTAACAATCGGGAATTCATCTAGTTTCAGCTCCAGTTCCTTAACACGGTCTGTGGGATACTGCAGCTTGCTGCACTTCTTACAAGTGCAGGATCTGCGGACAATAAAGCTCTCTCTGCCTTGCACCATCCCGCAAGAGGAACACTGCACTAATTTACCCGGCCTCCACACTGCTCTAGTTGTGCAAGAAGAAAGAAAGGAATACGATTTATTTTTTTTAAAAAAACGTAGAGCCTTCTCTTCTCTTCGCCATTATCACCCTAAGCCAAAGTCTGAATTTTCCACTCTGATATTGGCCCACACATATATTGTCATCAGATCTTTATTTCTATATTTCTCTAATGTCCTTTCCTTTCAACTTTGAAGTATCTTTTGTTATCTTGAACTGACAGTTCTCGATTTCTACTGTCGTAATGGGTAGATACGGTCTTTAGCACCTGAAAAGTAAATGAAAGAAGCAAGGCATACCTGAACCGTGTGCATCATTCAAGTTCTTGCTGAAGGGATTATTCTCAATTTCTTCATAAATTGCTTGGTAAAAAATATCAGATGAAGCTCTGCCTGCAAACTCTGCGTCTGTTGAAGTGAGAATTCCGAAAGTCATGAGCATTTAATGTTACAAACTGAAGAATTGATCTCTGGTTATTAAAATTAAAATGGGAAATCACTCATATATGACTGCTGATGTACGGGAACTTTGAATATTCTGTCAGTATCATTCATAAAATCTGTTTGTAACACGCTGTAAGGATTCACTGCTAATATAATGGCTTCTTTGTTATGTTCACTGCTAAGGTAACCATTTCTCTGTAGCAACAATGCTTGGGTTATGGCTGGATATAACAGGACTGTATTATCCATGTTAACCAATCGGAGATTGTTGCTCTGTATTGTGATTTTTCTTTTCCGAGATCTTTTATTAGGGAGAGATGAAGAGGGAAGACACGTGTGGAGAGAGCTAGTAGACCACCGGACGGAGTGGTCCGAAGGTGGCAGAATGTCTACTGAGTGAGCTCCAACGGGAACCTTTGACTTTTCTTTGAATTGGGGCCTTTTTTATTTTCATTACTAAACCAAATTCAAATTAAGATTCATAAGTTTCGATGATTCAATTGTATATGGTATACTGTCTGATATTTTGCATTGTGGGTTTGTAACTGGGCACTGCATTACACAGCATCCACGCAATAGTGATTTCCCAGTTTGGCGGGGCCAAAGGCTGTTTCCCCGAGACGAACACGAGCTGGGCGAGCCTGAGGGTAACATGTAAACATAGGCTTATTACAGTAACACTAAATACAGGGCTTATATAGATACATAAAACATATGCCAATTGATGTTCCAGACATTTGGTAAACTACATAGCAACTGATGAGACGCTGATTATTATTACTATACAGGACAGGATACCATCCCTATTGTATCGGATAATATCGCGACAGTCTGTAGAAAAACAACAACAATTACTCAACAAAATTTGAAATATTATTCCGAGCAATAATAAAGTATAAAGCTTGAATCTTACCTCTTCTCCGCTTTATCACTATCATTGCTAATAACTCGCCCACGACAACGATTCCAAACGTCACGCAGACAGCAAAGAAGATGGAGGAGAACCTGTTTTCCAATACTTAAACAGAAATTCAGTAGGTAAATTAAAACAGACGCTTTAATTTTAAGGTTTAGATATTCACGAAGAGAAATGCTTATTTTAGTTACGAAGTAAGTGTACATAATGAGGAATTACTCATAGAATTAGATTTATATGAAGATGTCAAATACGTCGTGTAAAACAACAGTAGTAATAATTATGGGTTTTGACGGTAGAGAAGAAAAAGCTTGTAAAAGGACACGATAGAACGGAACAGAATAAACATTACAAAGTACGTCATCGGCGTTGAACATGCAAATGTCAAAAGAAGCAAATACTACAATGAGAGAATTATGGAGAAGATTCTTAAAAAAAGAGTTCATTGGTGGATATCTTTCAAGTGGAAGACAACAGTTCTGAAAATATACTAGGAGTCGAACAGGATAATCTGTTTAAATGTCAGAATAATGTGTTCAAAACATCAGGGCAATGAGCAGTTACATTATGGGTAATAGAGCTATTGCCAAGGGTTACAGAATTGGACCTTAAATTTCCGCTGTGAAAAGAAACAGCATGTTCACACGGAGTCCGATGGATGTCATGGAGAAATAAATAAAGAGACAAGTTATATCAGCAAGAATGGTATTTGTCCTGACAATCATGTCCATTGCTCTATGGTTGCTCGTGGTTTTCCATTATTCATGCCTATTCCAACACCGTTCAACCACAAACATCCCTTTTCGCAACTCGAGATTCTCAGAAATTGAAGACATCAAAGTATTGGAATTACAGCACTGAGCAGCAGTACAAAGCACATTATATGGGCTAGAAGCGTTTCCCCCATTTCCTCATCTGTTGAAATGTCAGCTGCCCCATTAGTAGGTCATGGGCGGTCGATAACTGCTTCTAAACATGATGTTCTGTTAACTCAATGCAGCGAACAATTTGTGTTGAAGGTACGTCTCAAGCCGTTCTATCCTCACGACGCTGCACGCCATTTGTTTCCCCCATAATATTAAACAGTGGAATAACTCTCAATCAATCCTCCAATTGAAAAATTACCTCTCAAAGTCAGCAAAGTCCTTTCTAGACTGAAGGAAATCTCATCCTATCAGAAAAATCGATGTTTAATGTTCGTCAACAATCTTTAGCATCACTGTGCTTTCCTGCATTTTGAACTCTTTGTTGTCAAATAGTTAGGAATATCCCTGAGATCAGCAAGTCTTGCAATCAGGCGGAATTACTTGTATGATCATAATCAGCCTCCATAATGTACCGGTCAGTTAGAAATACACATATGTGGGCGGGGGTGGGGGGTGTCTCTAGTTTTCAGAGGAATAAGGATTCTCGGAGTAGCATTCAAACTCAGCTTTCGAAGCATTTAATATCTAGTTTGTTTCATGTCAAACTTGATCACTGCACTACAGATATTCGGGCCAAGGTGCTCGATGAAACACCGACATCTCTCCGTGCTAGAATGCGATAAATACAGAAGATGACTGCAAGCTGCAGATTTACCATAAATGACACATTGTTACCGACAGCGTAAAGCAGTGCTTGATGCAAAATTTGCGTCCGCACAAGCCAGACTGACAGCCTACCTCCATGATGGGTCAGTCAGAATATGAGGAGTGATTGATAATTCCGTGGCCTAAGGTAGAATGAGTCAATTTTAGAAAACCCTGCATATTTATTTTTTCAACATAGTCCCCTCCTACATGTACACACTCAATCCAGCGGCCGTGGTGCATAACAATCCCTTCTTTGTAGAAGTGGTCCACGGTAGGGTGCGGGGTGAGGGGGGGGGGTGGTGTGATTGATACGTTCGTGGCCTAAGGTAGAAGGAGAGGAGTTATTAACTTCAAACTTTCTGCCTTATCACTAAAAGAGTTGAACTGCACGTGCATGTAACGACAGCGTCTTGGACCCCCAGGTGGTCCGAGCAGGAGTGATTGATAAGTTCGTGGCCTACGGTAGAAGGAGTTGAGATATACAGGTCTCGTTACATGCACCTGCAGTTCAACTTTTTGAGTGAAAATGCAGATATTTGAATTTTAAAACAACTTCTACCTTAGGGCACGAACTTATCAATCACCCATGCTTTTGACCACTTCTGGAGGTCCAAGAAGTGATCCGTCTTCTCCACGATCGCTGGAGTACGTGTGCAAATGTATGAAAAATAAGTGACTATCTTTTCGAAATTTGCCTCTTTCTACCTGAGGCCACGAAATTATCAACACCTCTCGTATTTCACAGGAAGTGGAAAGGCATGCGCCGATTATTCAATTCATCCGGCACAGGAACTAACTAGCTCAAAGTGAACATTTCGGAATTCGAATGGGAATTTGTTTATTGTTGTCACGTGTATCGAAATATAGTGAAAAGTGTTTATTACATACTGTTCGTGCACTTAACATAATTACGTGGTGAGGGGGAAGATCAAAGAAGAACGGAATGCAGAAAAACAGGTACAGCTGTAGAGAAAATAATGTGCAGTTATACAATAAAGAGCAAGATCATAACGAAGTTAATTGGGAGGACGAAGAGTAGATAGTTTTCTACGAAGCATCAATTTAATAGGCTCATACCAGCGTGCTGGAAGCTACTTTTCATCCTGCTTTCAGGCTTTTGCAACTTCTGTCATTTGGAAAGAATGAATCATAGAATTTCTGGGGTGGTTCGTGGCTTCGATTATGCAGCCTGATTTACTGTGGCAGTGCGAAGTTAAGTAAAGAGGTCATAGAGGGGATGCTGGTTTCCCAGATCTGCTGAGCATTTATAGTTTTTCCATGCCATGGTAGGGCGGTGCCATAGCAAACCCTTATGTATCTGGATAGGATACGTTCTATGGTGCTTCCTTAACAATTGGTAAAGGCCGATAGGGATGTGTAAATGTTTTTTTACTTCCTGCTAAAATAGAGAGGTTTCTGAGCTTTCTGATCCGTCCTGTCTGCATGGTTAGAGCTTGACACACTACTGACACTTCCCACGAACTCATCCTCAATATTGTTGAATTAAACAAAACTCATCTCTGAAGACACCAATACCCTTTTTTGTTTTGCTGAACTTGAGGGAACGGTTTTAATGACCCTATATCACTTAGCCTCCTCTCTCCTTCCTGTACACCTACTCCTCGTTATTGTAAAATGGCTTTTTACAGTGGTATGTTGTGAAAACATGTAAATGACCACGCAGCAGTGAACTTGCAAGGAGTACGATAGGGAAAGAGAAGACAGAGTTGTGGAACATTGGTGGTTCGATTGCGAGTCTGTTGGTCGGATGCCAACGATATACTTTTCGAGGGAGGTGTTAACTCGCAGGGTCCGGAATATGGTGATGGATTTGCTTGGAACTGCAATGCTGATATAAAATTCACTGGATATGACTCATCTCGATGATTTCAGCACGAACTTAGAAAATAGCAAATGCTTCAACATTAACATATCAAGGAACTAACAGCCTGCACTAATTCTCCAAGTCGCAGATGATATTGGTCCAACAAATTATATGTATTAATTGTAACTATCCACACAAACATCAGCAATGATTTTCCAAATACATAGTGGAAATTCGTCAACGTTTCAATAAGAACTCATTTGAAGGTACTTTCTGTATACTCAATAATGAGTCAATTCACCGATATTCAGATAAGGTAATCTCACCGATATATTTGGCAGGAGTTGGATATATTAGTTTTAAGAATTTGACAACATCCTGATCCAAACAGTTGCTTGGGCAATTAAGATTTCCGCAGAAATGTTAACCGCTCCGGATATCCTTTGTAACTAACAAAGGATATCCTGTGGGAAACTTCGTCACATGGTGCGAGCAGAATCCTCTGCAGCTTAATGTAAAAAAGACTAAGGAGCTAGTGGTGGACCCGAGGAGGGCTAAGGCAACGGTGATCCCTGTTTCCATCCAAGGGGTCAGTGTGGAAATGGTGGAGGATTACAAATACATGAGGATACGAACGGACAATAAACTGGACTGGTCAAAGAACAGTGAGGCTGTCCACAAGAAGGGTCAGAGCCGTCTCTACTTCCTGAGGACACGGAGGTCCTTTAACATCTGCCGGACGATGCTGAGGATGTTCTACGAGGCAGTGGTGGCCATTGCTATCATTTTGCTGTTGTGTGCTGAGGCAGCAGGCTGAGTGTAGCAGACACCAACAGAAACAACAAACTTAATCATAAGGCCAGTGATGTTGTGGCAGTGGAACTGGACTCTCTAACGGTGGTGTCTGAAAAGAGGATGCTGTCCAAGTTGCATGCTTTCTCGGACAATGACTCCCATTCAGTCCGTAATGTACTGGTTAGGCACAGGAGTACATTCAGCCAGAGACTCATTCCACCGAGATGTAACACTGAGCGTCATAGGAAGTCATTCCTACCTGTGGCCATCAAACTTTACAACTCCTCCCTTGGAGTGTCAGACACCCTGTGCCAATAGTCTGCTCCTGGACTTATTTCCGCTTGGCATGATTAACTTATTATTTAATTATCTATGGTTTTATATTGCTATATTTCTTCACTATTCTTGGTTGGTGCGGCTGTAACGAAACCCAATTTCCCTCGGGATCAATAAAGTATGTCTGTCTGTCTGTCTGTAAGAAAGGAAAATCAGTCCTTTCTAGATCTAATTATCTAATTAAAAATCTAATTAAACAAGATTCGAGATCGAATAAAGGAAAAATGCCATAATATTAAATACCTGAACCGATTGGACCAGTGGGAGGTGCGGACTCTGTTGTGAAGAGAATTTTTGAACAAATATTAACAAATTCGTCTTCTTAAGATTTTCTTTCTCAATTGTTCATCATTACGATTTTTACAAATCAGTTGAATATAACGTGGAAATTGTCCAAGGACACCTACCTGAACAAACAACAAAGACATCCTCCTTATGATCACAGTCATGCTGACCGAGTGGAGAGGAAGGACAACTGGACAGGAAAGATTCACTTCCTTTGCATTCCACTTCGTCCAACCAAAGATCGCCGACGTCCTGGATAATTTTATCCGGCACTCCAGTCAAAAGGGCAGAGCCACAGCCCAACTGCCTGCACGCCACATTGGCATCGGCCAGATCCCAGGAATCATCACATATCGTGCCCCAGATATTATTGAACTGTATCTCCAACCTTCCGGAGCAATTGGTGTTGCCGCCAGAAACTCGCAACGTTGGTTCTAATGCAGAAGAAAACACTGATGTTGCATTAATCATAACTTCGAAATGGAATTTAAAATGATATTGCAACTTGTAGTTTAGATTACCTGCTGCATAAACAGGTTGAGATATATTGCGTGCTTCGCAAACCTTTACACTGGACCGGTCCGGTATTTTGGCCTCTGATGAGAAGAGAAAAAAATTGTCTTTTTTTTTTAACAACGATGTTTAGAATACAAATCGCCAGATAATGTGTTCCATCTGTTACCTTTACATTCAACACCTGCATGTAAGTTATATTGACAGTCGTGTTTCCCCCAAGGTTTTGCATGACACTGCCAAAGAGTCGTCTCGTACGAGAGACATTCTATTCCATCCAGCCATATTGGATCAGATCCTTTTCCGTATTTCTGGGAGTAATAGTCGATAGATTCCATGGTTCCGCAGTTCATTTGCTTGCAGATCACATTCGCATCTTTACTATCCAGTTCCTCAGAACAAACTGTTCCCCATCTCCCATGGTACCGCACTTCCACTCTCCCTTCGCAGCTGTGTTTTCCTTTCACAAGGCGCATCTCTTTGTGTTCTGAGAACAAAGTAGTTAATGCAAACGTACTAATAATATTTTCGTACGGTAGAAAACTTAACTTGTTTTTATAAATAAAAAAGGCACGAAATAGATATTTGCGATACCTCAAAACAACTGAAATCGCTAGAAACACTCAGAATTGAGCGTAACGTGTGGACAGGTAAGGAAATCAGGGAACAACAGACTACAGGGTGTTAGGAAAGAAGTTGAGAAGCAGGACCAGAAAGGTAGTAATCTCGGGATTACTGCCTGTGCCACGTGACTTTGAAAATATGAATACAATGAGTTGGAGGACAAATGGGTGGCTGAGGGATTGGAGCGGGTGCAGGGATTCTGATTTCTGGATCATTGGGACCTCTTTTCGGACAGGTATGACCTGTAACAAACAGGACGGGTTGCCCCTAAATCCAAGGGGACCCAATAACATGGCGGGAAGGTTTGCTAAGGCTCTAGGGGAAAGTTCAAACTAGAAGTGCTAGGGTGAGGGGAACCGAAATGCAGAGACTGAGTAAGAGGGTGTTAGCTCACGAATAGAGAAAGCTTGTAGACAGTGCAAGAGGGAGGTTAGGCAGGTGATAGAGAAGGAACACGCTCAGACCGAAGGTTTAAGATGCATCTATTTTAACGCAAAGAGTGTTGTGAACAATGCCGATGAGCTTAGAGTGTGCATCAGTACTTGGAGATATGATGTGGTGTTAATTACTGAGACTTGGATGGCTCAAAGACAGTAATGGATACTTCAAGTACCAGTTTTAGATGTTTCAGAAAGGACAGGGAGGGAGGCAAAATAGGTGGGGGCGTGGCACTGTTGATCAGATCAGTGCCTCGGTTGCAGAAAAGTTGGACACCCTGGAGGGATTGTCTATGGAGTCTCTGTGGGTGGAGGTTAGGAACGGGAAGTGTGAAATAACTTTACTGGGTGTTTCTTATAGGCCGCCCAATCGTAACAGGAGCATCGAGGAGCAGGTAGAGAAACAGATCCTGAAAAGGTGTAATAATAACAAAATTGTTGTGATGGGAGATTTTAAGTTCCCAGAAATCGATTGGCATCTCCCTGGAGCAAGGGGTTTAGATAGGTTGGAGTTTGTTAGGTGTTTTCAGGAAAGTTTATTGACACAAGATGTAGAAATTCCTACAAGAGGAGAGGCTGTACTTGATTTGGTATTGGGAAATGAATCTGGTCAGGTGTCAGATCTCTCAGTGGAAGAGCATTTTAGAGGTAGTGATCATAATTCTATCTCCTTTACAATAACATTGGAGTGAGATAGGAACAGATAAGTTGGGAAAAAACTTTTAATTTGAGTGAGGAGAATTACGAGACTATCAAGGAGGAAATTGGTAGCTTAAATTGGAAACAGATATTCACAGGGAAAAGAATGGAAGAAATGTGGCAAACGTTCAGGGGATACTTGTGTCGAGTTCTGCACAGGTACGTTCCAATGAGACAGGGAAGTTACGGTAGGGTACAGGAACCGTGGTGTACAAAGGTTATAATAAATCTAGACAAGAAGAAAAGAAAAGCTTACAAGAGTTTCAGAGAGCTAGGTAATGTTAGAGATCTAGAAGATCTCTTACATTACAAGCCAGTTCTCGATCGACAAAGCAATGTCCCGTTGGATCCCATGCCTCCTGACATAAGGCTAATAGGAAGGATCTTAAGAAGGAAATTAGGAGAAACAGATGGGGCCATGAGAAGACCTTAATGGGCAGTATTATGGAAAATCCCAAAGCATTCTACCAGTATGTGAAGAGCAGGAGGATGAGATGTGAAAGAATAGGACCTATAAAGTGTGACAGTGGGGAAGTATGTATGGAACCGGAAGATATAGCAGAGGTACTCAATGAATAATTTACTTCAGTTTTCACAATGGAAAAGGATCTTTGTGATTGTAGTGATGACTTGCAGGAGACTGAAAAGCTTGAGTATGCTGATATTAAGAAAGACGATGTGCTGGAGCTTTTGGATAATTTTGGATAATTGTTGGGGTTGGAGAATTCACCGGGACCGGACGTGATTTACCCCAGGCTTCTGTGGGAAGCGAGGGAGGAGATTGCAGAGCCTCTGGCAGTTATCATTGTATCATCAATGAGGAGGTGAGAGGTTGCAGAGGATTGGGGACTGCGGATATTGTCCCTTTATACAAGAATGGGAGTAGGGATAGCCCAGGAAACTATAGGCCAGTCAGTCTTATTTCAGTATTTGGTCATCTGATGGAGATGATCCTGAGAGGCAGGATTTATGAACTTGTGATGAGGCATAATATGATTGGGGATTGTCAAAAGCAGGTCGTGCCTTACGAGACTGGTTGAATCTTTTGTGGGTGTGACTAAACACATTGATGAAGGTAGAGCCGTAGATGAAGTGTATATGGATTAAAGTAAGCATTTAGTAAGGTACCTTAGTCAAGGCTTATTGACAAAGTAAGAAGGGATGGGATACAAGGGGACATTGTTTTGTGGATCCAGAAATAGCTTGCTCTCAGAAGACAAACTGTGGTTGTCATATACTGCATGGAGGACGGTGACCAATGCTGTGCCTCAGGGATCTGCTCTGGGACTCCTACTCTTTGTGATCTTAATAAATGACCTGCATGAGGAAGTGCTGGGTTGTCTTAGTAAATTTGTAGATGACACAAATGTTGGGGTTGTTATGGGGATGTTATGGATGGTTTTGTGGAGGTCTGTCAGAGGTTCCAACGGGACATTGAGAGGACGCAAAGCAGGGCTGAGAAGTGACAGATGGAGTTCAGTCCGGATAAGTGTGAGGTGGTTCATTTCGGTAGGTCAAATATAATGGCAGAATATAGTATCAATGGTAAGACTCTCGGTAGTATGGAGGATCAGAGGGATTCTGGGGTCCGACTCCATAGGACACTCAAAGCTGTTACGCAGCTCTCTGATTAAGAAGGCATACGGTGCATTGGCTTTCATCAATCGTGGGATTAAATTTAAGAGCCGGGAAGCACGGTTACACCTATATAGGATACTAGTCAGACCTCACTTGGTGCTGTGCTCAATTCTGGTCGCATCACTACAGGAAGGACGTGGAAATCATAGAAAGGGTGCAGTGGAGATTTACAAGGATGTTGCCTGGATTGGGGAGCATGCTTTATGAGAATAGGTTGACTGAACTCCGCCTTTTCTCCTTGTAGCGACAGAGGATGAGAGGTGACCTGATAGAGGTACAGTGTATAAGATGATGAGAGGGATTGATCGTCTGGATAGTCAAAGGCTTTTTCCCAGGTCTGAAATGGCTACTTGCAGAGGGGACTGTTTTACGTTGCTTGGATGTAGGTACAAAGGAGATATCAGGGGTAAGTTTTTTTTACGCAGGGTGGTGAATGTGTAGAATGGGCTGCGGGTGGCAGTGGTGGAGATGAAAGGACTGAATATTTTAAGAGACTCCTGTATGGTCACATAGAGCTTAGAAAATTAGAGGGCTATGGTGAAAGCCTCGGCAGTTCTACGGTAGTGACATATTCGGCACAGCTTTGTGGGCCGAAATGTCCTATAGCTAGTCCATGTTGCTAACAAAAAGATATAACCTAATTAATTACGGAATTTGAAAGAACGGAAACGTGGGACTGGTACTGCACTTCTGTCAGTCTTCAGGCAAGTTCAGGCACTATATCTGAGAATATTTTGTGTGAAAATGGGGAAGAGGTTTTTGTTTATTTTCCCCTGCTCGGGTATGATGGCGAGAATAAGCGTAGCTGCAAGAAATAAATAGTCAGAAATAAACGGTAAAGGTCCATGCAAAATGTCATAATCAGTGAAAATTTTCAGCCTTTGGAAAGAATTTCTCCTTTAGTGTCCATTCTGCTGACACCCCCCATTAGATTATAGCGCGTTTCCTGATGCAATTGCTTGAGAAGCGACCTTGTTGTCTTCTCTCTATCCTGTACTCAGTCTTTGCAGTTTACGCAAAGATTATCTTGCACTCTTTCGATTCTAACATCTTGCATGTATTATTGGCGTCGTTAAAAAATTTGTCTCCTCTTCACAGCATGATCAGTCTGATCAACATCTGCGATCAAAGGTGCCGTTCTGGTCCCCTAATAATCAAAATGGCTGTTCCTCACCAACATTTTTTATAACCAGTCGCCTCTTACTGTAACAGTATTGTCTGTGTATTAGTGGCGGACGCGTGGAATTCAGTGCCAGTGTCGGTGGTCGAGATAGGTACATGGAGCTTACAAAAATATAGGCTATTTGGTAGGGAAATTGTTGGCAGTTTCGTTAGTAGTATACATGGTCGGCGCAACAGTGTGGGCCGAAAGGCTTGTAAAGTGCTATAGATTTCTATGTTTCTATGTTTACGTTTCAATAACCCTAATGTGTGCTATAAATCGTTTCACACGTCCCCAACATGAAGACTCCAATACCACAGTGCAGAAAATCGGCATAATGGAATTACGCTTACCAGAACACTCCACTGTCACATCTTCTTTATGGCTGCAGTCATGATGGCCCCACAGCGCCGAAGGACATTTCCAGAGATATTTTTCATTACCCGAACATCTCACTTCATCCAACCAAATTTCTCCAGTGCTTAGTCCACAGTTCGGAATTTTTTTTTTCTCCAAAGCATAACCACAACCTAGTTGCCTACATACCACGTTAGCATTAACCAGATCCCAGGAGTCATCACAGACTGTTCCCCAGGATCCATTGTAATAAACCTCCAGTCTTCCAGCACATGCATCTTCACTTCCGAATAGCCTTAACTGCATGTGGTCTGTTGAACAGAAACACACAAGGTTACTCATTGCATTACAAACTGAACTCATCAACTCATTCTCATTTATGAAACTTCTTCTGATATTAAAGTTTGAAAATAATTCTGCAGTCATTTTACAGCATGTTGGAAGTTGAAGTTGCTGAAGTATAAAGTCAAAACCAAAAGTTTGTAAGAATTTAGTAAGGCGGCAGCGCGGATTTGATCGTTCGACTGAACTGGGCGCTCAATCACTGGTTTTTGTCTGAACCAGTTTATGGCACTTCATATTTACGCCCTGCATAGAACGTTGGGCACTCAATGTCTCAGGTGGAGCTTCTCTTTCACCATTGTACCGCTTGTAGTACCATATATCAATCATGGTGGCAGGCATTTGCCACTTTACTCTGCCAGAGTGGGGTGGGGGGTGGCTGTTGGTATTTCTTCTAATCTGACATTTTCACTGTCTAAAGCATGGTCGATATCAGAGTGGTTCCATGTAATTTGAAGGATGTATTCCTCTTCCAAAGCCGTGGTAAGAGCTTTGGACCATATCGCTGGGAGGAGAGAATATTACCACTGTATCTCCTGCCCAAGATCTCCGGTTGTTCAATCACAATATCAAGTATGGGGTGATCCAATTATCACATTTTGCCAGGAATTGACAAGGAACAGATGTTCATGGACTCGTGTCTTACTCTGCATGATGTCTTCACATATACAGCAATTTAATCAGTCTACAACAGAACCACATCATTTTTTAGATAGAGATACATCGTTGTTATCTGTATTTTTAGGGAAGTTAAGTGAGTGCTTCGTTAATCGTGCAGATAGGGCTCCGGTGTAAAATCTACTGAATAATGAATAATAGACTTTGCCAATGAATATAATTCATATCAAACAGCAGATCAAAGACCATTGTGGAAGTTGTGTGTTGGAAATTATACGTAGGATAGTCATCAGCCAAAGCAGATCCTCATAATTCTGGAGAAAAAAAAGACAGGGACCTGATTGTTGCTTTTGATGAACAAACACATCGCTAGCTCTTTTGGCTGCCTCTTCCTTTGCTTCTTTTTTTTTCTTTCCCAGCGACGAGTGCACACAACTGCTGTGACTTTCCAGGGACGTTTGTGTCTTGCCAGCCATTTACATCCATACCTCATTAAGATGGAGTTTCAAATATTGTTTAAAATTGACCTATATTTCAAATGTTGCAAGAAGATGTTTTAAGTGTAAATATTAACTTCCATTCCTTATGTTCAGACCAGAAAATATCAACTTTTCACAATACATTTAATGATTTTGTTGTTGTTGTTGTTGTTGTTGTTGTTGTTGTTGTTGTTTTCCCCAATTAATAATAACGTCTGTGCTCTTACTGCTACTACCGCCATCTCAAAGTTTGACCGTTGTCGAGAATCCAAAAACTATATATAATTATTTGGTGTGAACATCAATAGCGTTTACATTTTCAGAGTTTAGTTAGCAGCTTGTCTACTTGGTTCTCAATTGATAGCATGCTTTTGCTCTGGTATCGTAAGCAACTCTGTCATGGACAAACCCAACCTCCAACATGGAAAAAAAAACAGTGCTATGAAAATCTCAAAATAAACCAGAAGGACCTCATCCCTGGTAGAGGAAGGATCTTTGCTAAAGGGACGTATGAAGTCAAACGTAACAGCTCCATTTCATTATATCGTCTTAATGAAGATGTGCTTTTTGTGTAAGTATGAAAACGGTAGTAACACTTGGTATTCGAATTAGTTTTGATTTATTTTTTTTCTGAACGGGATATTCACTCACAGTTCAGCTTCTCCATCAGTACTCCATTTTGGAAATCCCTGTACTATATCAGCCCAGTTATCGTCGCATGACAGCAAAATCGCATTACATTAAATATTTGAGTACAAAACTTATATATGTGCAACATAAACACGAAATAATTGAACTCCGTGCAGCACTGTCAATGAACATCTGGCTGGATGAGCAAATTATATCATGACTTATTTCATGTCAAAGCAGTAGTGCACACAAACGCATACAAAAAAAATCTCTGAGAATTTCGCTCGACGTGAATCTAATGGCAATTATCGGATAAACACTGAATATTCGTTGCGTCACATTTGACCCATGTTTTGATCCTCTAACCATAAGTCATTTACCGTGAAATAAGGCCAGACATCAGCCGCTTAACTTTGCTCTTTCGTTGCTCTTTTCTTGGCAAATTTTGCACCTGCAGCATCAGGCTGAAATATCCGAAGTTTTCTCGATAATCCGAAAACTGCATTCCCCATGAACGTCAAGGTGATCAAAATTCCGTCCTCCTTAACCCGGAAGAAATACCTGCCACTTCTAGTAATTTCTCCAACCGCCGCTCTCTATTCTCTCTTTCTCCATTACCCGTTCCCCGTTCCCCGTCCCCTCTCATAACTTCTCATATGCTAGTCATCATCACCGTCTGATGCCCCGTCCTACTGTCATTGTTTCCATAGTCCACTGCCACACACACACACACACACACACACACACACACACACACACACACACACACACACACACACACACACACACACACACACACACACACACACACACACACACACACACACACACACACACACAAACTAGTTAGTATTGGAGAGTATGTATTAGAGGTGTTGTCTACCCGATAAGAGAAGTGTTCTGGGATATAATGTTTTTCTTTGATGAATGTACAAATAGATGTACCTTCTTCGCAGTCCATTCACTGTTGTTTTGTCTGCAGTCAAGCAGACATCTGTTTACGAAGATAATAAACGCACATCTATTGACTGTGGTAATGTGCGGGCAATTGAAGACGGATAGTTTCACAACCAAACTAATGCAGTTTCTGCGCGCTGCAGTATCACTGCTGCGCTGCCACCTACTGATATTTTTCCATAGATTGTGTTTTAAATGCTGTAACCAGAATCCCTTGAACAAAATGATATTTTCATTGTAAGCGAATGTATGTTAAATACATAAAACATAGCACACCATATTCACTGAAAGACCTCATAATGAGAGTTCAGTCTGAGAGTTTCCTAAAGTTAGATAGATAGATAGATAGATAGATAGATAGATAGATAGATAGATAGATAGATAGATAGATAGATAGATAGATAGATAGATAGATAATAGATAGATAGATAGATAGATAGATAGATAGATAGATAGATAGATAGATAGATAGATAGATAGATATGAAACTTCATTCTCGTAACGATACAGCCTGCAAAATGGGCTTTCACCCTTCCAAGTCTGTACTTACCCTCTGATATCTAAAAATGCTGTAGAGTATGTGGAGCGTGATATTGGGAGGCGCTGTGTGGCGTGGGGTATGCGGTGCTGTGGTCATGGTTCTTTGTAGTATAAAATAGAAATACTTCAATTTAGAAATTTTCACCGATCTGGCTAGATACCAATCCCTATGCCTGAATGATTCCGAATTTCTTGATGCATTATTAATGGCCACACCAGTTTACAAATTATTATTGGCACATTTTTGACAATATTCACCTGAACACAGGACACCAACGCCCGTGATGTTAGCAGAAGACCTTTGCAACAAAGAAGTTTTGCAGTTTCGCAGATGCGTCTCATTTCCTTCACATCGACCTTCGGTCACCAGCATGGGCCGTGCAGTTTCTCTGTACCTTGAGGAGTTGTAGGCGGATGTGGCGAAGCCGCAACGCAGTTCTCTACAGACAACATTCGCATCATTGAGGTTCCAAATTTTATCCTGCACTCTATGCCAGGTGCCATTGTCATAAACCTCCACTCGGCCATCGCAGCGGCCTCCTCCATCGCTCAGTCTCAGAGACCAATTTTCAGCTACGATATCGAAGAAGTTAGATAAAACAGTTAATATCAATCGATAGTATTCAACATAGTTTTTTTTCAGATTTTACAGCGGAGTTTGTTTTATACACAAATTTCCCTACGTGTGACTTATCTTGCGAGCAACATCAGTAAAGTTTGTCAGTCCATTTGAGCTATAAAAACGCTTTCTGCACTTCATCTCCGAAACTGGAAATATGAAGTATACTGTTTTAACTTTGAACATATTGATAACTACTGAATGTTTTATGTATTCTGATCCCCCGTCAAAGCTGTTCTGTTGGCACTGATCTGTTTCATAAATCTCTTTATTTTGTTCCCTTACATTAAATACAAGCATCCCAGGAGCGCTTTTCTGCTTCTGTTTACGAGAGGTGCGGGGGAGGAACTCGCACAAACAAAACATAATGGGACTGTTTTTCTTTCCCTCTTGGAGTGAAGCAGACCAAACTGGGAATTCATCGAGGTGTACAAAATGGTAAGAGCATTATGTAGTGTGGATAGACAGAGACTTTTCCCAACGATCAAAGGGGCGATTACATTCAGGATTAACCTTACGGCGAATCGAGGAAAGAAAAGGGAAGATATCAGAGCTGAACTTTTCTTACGCAGAGAGCCGAGTAGTGCGCACGGAACGGCCTGCTACTGGTGCAAATAGTGGCAGATACAGTAGGGACATGGATGATAGAAAAATAATGAATGGTTGTGCAGTCGGGAAGGATTGGACTGATAGTACAGTAGGTTAATGTGGTCGGCAAAACATGATGCGCCGAAGGAATAGTGTTTTGCTGTAATATTCTATGTTCTAAGTAACAATGCCAGACTCTGTTCGTCCACAGCGGATTGTAATGGGGTCCTTTATTTCTTATTGTCCCTTGTCAACTCATTAATAAAATCTATATCCCAGGTAGTCTCTGCATAGACTATATATTACTATATTTGTGTAATTTTACATTGTGTCAAAAACTACTATAATAATTAATATATTGTCTTATGCACAATTAGACTCTAACTTCAGAATCATTCACTCTATACTAAAGCACTGTCTATTTCCAATAAATCTAAAATGGATTAATGGCCTATCTTTGTAAAATTAAGGAGCTGTAACAATCGTCTTAATCTTAAACAGACGTGATCACAACTAAACAACAAAATCGTTAAATTATTTAAAACATCACCTTTGTGAAAATTTCCAGGACCAATGAGTAGTTTCTTTCTGTCCGACATTTTTTGTGACTCACCAGAGCAGACGAGACCAGCGTCATTCCAATGTGAACAGTTAACCTGACCCCAGGCTGAGACTGGACAATCTGTTAATCGGGTCTCGTTCCCCAGACAACGGTAGTCATCCTTCCACAATGGTCCTTTTCCTTCGCTAAAGGTAGCACCTCTAGGAGTTGCATTTACTGCCCCGCACTGTAGATGTTCACAAACCACGGCAGCATCTTCCAGGCTAAAGTATTCTTCACAAAGTGTCCCCCACTGGCCTCCGTGCAGGACTTCCACACGGCCAGAGCATCTGCTCTTTCCATCAACCAAGCGTGGTCCGTTCTTCCCTGTTTTAGTAATAACTGAAGGCAGTTAATTACTCTCAATAAAAACAGATTAAATAATAAAATTGAGAAACTGGTTGATTTTTCAACTTCTCCACATGTCTACCTGACAACGGTTTCTCTGCAGGAAAATTCATCGAAATGGAACGCTCTGAAGGTACATACTATGCAGATACGTTCTTCACCTCGTTGAACCAGAATATTTTGTCTCCAATACATTATGAGATCCTATCATAAACATGAGAAAATCTATCGATGCTGGAAATCCAAGCAATACAGGCAAAATGCTGGAGAAACTCAGCAGGCCAGGCAGCATCAATGGAAAAGTGTACAGTCCACGTTTCGTGCACATTTCGGGCGGCGTTCCTTCATTGGAACTGGGAAAAAAAGATGACGATTCAGGGTAAGAAAGTGCGGGGAGGATAAACCAGAATGTGATAGCAGCGACCAGTATGGGGAAGCGGTGAAGTAAAGAGCTGGAAAATTGACTGCATACAGGTCTAGAAAAAGGGGCAATCTGATTACAGAGGACAGAAGGCAATGGAAGAATGCAAAGCGGGAGGATCACCCGAGAGAGGTGACAGGCAGGCATGAGGATAAAGTGTGAGAGCGTATTGGAAATGGCGAATGGTGAAGGGGAGGATAGGACATTACCAGAAGTACGAAAAAATCAATGTTCATGCCATCGGGTTACGTTGGGGCTACCCAGACAGAATATGAGGGAATGCTCCTCCAACCAGAGTGTGGCTTCATCGCGGCAGCAGGAAGAGGCTCATGGGAGACCCCACTTTTTTTTTTTTTTTGAAGAACGGAGTGTATCTTCTCGCTGAAAAGATCTCCCGATCTATGCCTGGTCGTACTGATAAAGAGCAGGACACATCGGAAGCACTGAAGACAGTAGATGAAACCAGCATACTCACAGGTGAAGTGTCGCCTCACCTTGAAAGACTGTTTGGGACCCTGAATGGGGTGTGGTAGATGTAGGGACAGGTGCTGCACTTCTTCCACTTACAAGGATAATTGCCAGGAGAGAGATCAGTGGGGAGGGAACAATGGACACGGGAATCTTTCAAACCAGGCTGCCTGGTGGAACCTTATCAATGACGTTGCTGAAATCCAATGTACAACATCACCTACCCTCATTTACACTTTTCGTTAAATCTTTTTTTAAAACCTTACAAAGTTCTGTTAAACACAATTTTCCATTCACAGCACCATTCTGCCTTCTAATCAGATTCTGTTGATAAATAAATGGTAGATAATAGACAATAGACAATAGGTGCAGGATTAGGGCATTCGGCACTTCGAGCCAGCGCCGCCATTCACTGTCATTATGGCTGATCATCCACAATCAACAACCTTTTCCTGCGTTCTCCCCATATCCTTGACTCCGCTCCCTTTAAGAGCTCTATCTAACTCGTTCTTGAAAGCATCCAGAGAATTGGCCTCCACCGCCTTCTGAGGCAGAGCATTCCACAGATCCACAACTCTCTGAGTGAAAAGGTTTTCCCTCAACTCCGTTCTGAATGCCCTACCCCCTTATTCTTAAACTGTAGCCTTTGGTTCGGTACTCCCCCAACATCGGGAACATGTTTCCTGCCTCTAGCGTGTCCAATCCGTTAATAATCTTATATGTGTCAATTAGATACCCTCTCATCGTTCTAAATTCCTGTGTATACAAGCCCAATCGCTGCAGTGTTTCAACATATAACAGTCCCGCTATCACGGGAATTAACCTCGTGAACCTAAGCTGCCCTCTCTCAATAGCAAGAATTTCCTTCCTGAAATTTGGAGACCAAAACTGCACACAACACTCCAGAAGGACTTCTTTGCTCCTATACTCAACTCACCTTGTTCTGAAGGCCAACATGCCAGTAGCTTTCCTCACTGCCTGCTGTACCTGCATGCTTACTTTCAGTGCCTGATGAACGAGGACACCTAGATATCGTTGTACTTCCCCTTTTCCTAACTTGACACCATTCAGATAGTAATCTCCCTTCCTGTTCCTGCCACTTAAGTGGATAACCTCATTAAATTTTATCTGCCAAGCATCTACCCACTCACCCAACCTGTCCAAGTCACCCTGCATTATCAGAACATCCTCCTCACATTTCCACTGTCACCCAGCTTAGTGTCATCTGCAAATTTACTAATGTTACTTTTAATCCCTTCATCTAAATCATTAATGTATATTATAAATAGCTGCGGCCCCTGAACCAAGAATTGCGGTATCCCACTAGTCACTGCATGCCATTCTGAAAAGAACCTGTTAATGCCTACACTTTGTTTCCTATCTGCCAACCAATTTTCTACCCATGTCAGTATCCTACCCCCAGTACCATTTGCTCTAATTTGGCCCACTAATCTCCCACGTGGGACCTTATCAAAGGCCCTCTGAACGTCCAGGTACATTATATCCACTGGCTCTCCCTCGTCCATTTTCAGAGTTACATCCTCAAAAACTTCCAGTAGATTAGTCAACCAGGATTTCCCCTTCGTAAATCCATGCTGACTCGGACCGATCCTGTTACTGCTATCCAATTGTGCCGCTATTTCATCTTTTATAATTGACTCCAACATATTCCCCACCACTGATGTCAGGATAATTGGTCTATAATTCCCTGTTTTCTCTCTCATTCCTTTCTTAAAAAAGTGGGATAACATTAGCTAAACTGCAATCCACAGGAACTGATCCTGAATCTATAGAACACTGGAAAATTATCACCAATGCGTCTACGATTTCTAGAGTCACCTCCTTAAGTACCCTGGGATGCAGACGAAACGGCCATGGGGATTTATCAGCCTTCAGTCCATCAGTCTACCCAACACCATTTTCTGCCTAATGTGAATTTCCTTCAGTTCCTCCGTTACCCTACGTCCTCTAGCCATTGATACACCTGGGAGATTGTTTGTGTCTTCCCAAGTAAAGACAGATCCAACGTACCTGTTCAATCCGCCTGCCATTTCCTTGTTCCCCATAATAAATTCACCCGTTTCTGCCTTCAAGGGCCCAACTTTGATCTTAACTATTTGCTTTTCCTCTTCACATACCTAAAGAAGCTTTGACTATCCTGCTTTATATTCTTGATAGCTTACCTTCGTTCTCATCTTTTCTCCTCATATTGCCTTTTTAGTTATCTTCTGTTGCTCTTTAAAAGTTTCCCAATCACCTGGCTTCCAATTCATCTTTGTTATTTTATACTTCTTTTCTTTTATTTTTATACTGTCCTTGATTTTCCTTGTCAGCCACGGTTGCCCCTTACTCCCCTTAGAATCTTTCTTCCTCTTTGGAATGAACTGATCCTACAACTTCTGTATTGTTTCCTGAAATACCTGCCATTGTTGCTCCACTATCATCCCTGCTAGGGTATCTTTCCAGTCAACTTTGGCCACCTCTTCCCAAGTGGCTCCATAGTCCCCTTTGTTCAACTATAATACTGACACTTCCGATTTTCCCTTCTCCTTCTCAAATGTAGATTAAAACTTATCATATTATGGTCACTACCTCGAGTTCCCTTATCAAATCCAGTTTATTACACAACAATAAATCCAGAATTGCCTTCTCCCTGGTAGATTCCGGTACAAGCTGCTCTAGAATCCATCTCGGAGGCACCCCACAAATTCCCTTTCATGGGCTCCAATACCAACCCGATTTTCCCGCCTACCTGCATGTTGAAATCCCCCATTAAGAACCGCAGCATTACCTTTGCGACATGACAATTTTAACTCTTGATTCAACCTGCACCCTATATCCAGGCTACTGATTGGGGGCCTATATATAACTCCCATTATGGTCTTTTTGCCCTTACAATTTATCAGCTTTATCCATACTGACTCTACATCTCTATGTCACCCCTCACAAGAGACTGAATTTCATTCCTCACCCACAGAGCAGCCCCACCCCCTTTGCCCACATGTCTGTCCTTTCGAAAGGACGCATACCCTTGAATATTTTTTCCCAGTCCTGGTCCTCTTGCAGCCATGTCTCTGTTATTCCTACAAAATCATACTTGCCAAGTTCCAACTGAGCCTCAAGCTCATCGACATTTTTTCTTACACTTCCTGTATTCACGTAGAATACTTTTAATCCATTACTCCCCTCAACTTTCACATCGAGTCCTATTGCACTTGGCCATACTCTGCGATCCCTTCCTGAGCTTTCTGCCCCGTTAATTCTGTTGTGTTTCTTAACTTTTCTTATTCTGTCTTTCATTGAGAGATGGTGTCCCCGATTATATTAACTCCATCCTTATATTTCCAGTTAGTCTACGCCCCCCCCCCACTACTTAGTTTAAACACACCCGAGTAGCAGTGGCAAACCTGCCTGCCAGAATGCTGGTCTCTCGCCTGCAGTTCCTGGCCATTAAAGTATCTTCCAGTAACTTCGCCACCTCTGAACTTCTCCACCTCTAGCTCTGAGGCTTAATGGCCTGTTCTAGGAAAATAATTCCGAGATTTAAAGGCTTATTATATGAAGAGCTTTTAATGGTTCTAGGCCTGTGCTCACTGGAATTCTGAAGAATAAGGGTTGACCCAAATGAAACCGATATTGAACATTCTCGATAGAGTCGATGTACAGAGGTGTGGTAGTCTGAGACCAGAAGACAATGCGTTGGCATATAAGGTTGTCCTTTTAGAACGAAGATGAAAGAGAATTTATTTATCTAGCGAGTGGACTTCGTTGCTTCAGGCTGCTGTGGAGTTCAAATCTTAGGGTATAATTAAAGTAGAGCTTGACAAATTCTTCACGAGTCAGAGCATGAAGGGATATGGGGAAAAAGAAGGGATTTAGGGCGAAAAAGGAAAATGGATCAGACATGATGAAATGGGAAAGCAGATTCGATGGACTGAATGGCCTATTTCTGTTCCTATATCTACTAGTTTCGAGTTATGGTTTCGCAAATACACTATCAATATTCCCCGGCCTGATCGTAATTTGCAGGGAATTCATAAGGTATTTTGTGTTCCATTAACGACTATGTTATTGGCTTCTCATTTTTTGCCTCTATGCATGATCAGTGCGGACATGTGTTCTGCTCGGTTCTGCAGCGGGAAACTCCGATGGTAATGGTACAGAGGGTTTCGACCTAATTGCATTCCTCACTAATGCAGTAGATTGATGCTTGGAAATGACGTGACACAAACAATGTCTTCAATTTTTGACACATTTCTGAATAACCGATCTTTCGCGTTTCTTTTTCCAGGAAAGGGGTAATGTCTTCAACATTTTCCAAGCATCTAGATATTAACTATTAACTAGTAAATCATTTTTACTCGATTGTCGCAGTAGTGATGAAAGGCAACGGTTTGGTTGTTAAATGGCTTTGTCTCAAAAGAGTGATACAAATTGCTGGAGGAACTCTGCCGTCCAGCCAGCATCTATGGAAAAACAGTAAGCATGAGACGTTCCCGGTCATGACCCTACGTGTATTTTTGTGTGCATTCGCTTGATTTCCAGAATCTGCAGATGATATCTTCTTTGGACTTCAGCGTTTAATCTGTTTCATGTTAGTTGTCAGCATTTTGTCAGAGTTTAGAATATTTAGTTTTATTTGAACTATTGTATTGTTTTCTTTCATTCTAGTTTGAATTCAATAGCCGTGAGTTAATGTTAAATCAATACAAGACAGTTAGGCCCCACTTGGAGTGCTGTGTTCAGTTCAGGTCACATCATTGAACATAGCACATAGAAAGCCTACAGCACAGTACAGGCTCTTCAGCCCACTGAGCTGTGCCAAGCATGTCCTTACTTTAAAAATTACCTACAGTAACCATAGCCCTCTATTTTCCTAATCTCCATATACCTATCCAGGAGTCTCTTAAAAGACCCTATGGTATCCGCCTCCACCACTGTCGGCGGCAGTCCAATCCACGCACTCACCACTTTCTGCATAAAATGTTGAGCCCTGACATCTCTGTACCAAACTCAAAGCACCTTAACACTGTGCCCTCTCGTGTTAGCCATTTCAGCCACGGTAAAAAGCCTCTGACTGTCCACACGATCAATGCCTCTCATCATTTTATACACACTATATTACTGCAGGGAATATGTGGCTGCAATAGAGAGAGTGCGGAGGAGACTTGCAAGAATGCTTCCTGGATTGGAGAGCATGTCTTATGAGATTAGGTTGAGTGAACGTACCGGTTTCTCATTGGAGCGACCGAGGATAAGAGGTGACCTGACAGAGGTGTATAAGACGATGAAAGGCATTGATCGTGTGGATAGCCAGGCTTTTTCTCCCAGGGCTGAAGTGGGTAGCACTAAGGGGCATAGATTTAAGGTGCTTGGAAGTGGTCCTAGAGGGTGTCAGGTGTAGTATTTTCACACACAGCGTGCCGGGTGAAGTGGAATGCACTATCTGCGATGGTGGTTGAAGGGGATACAAATAAGGTATTTTAAGAGATTCTCAGATGGATCCAAAGAGGTTAGAAAAAGAGAACGGCCATGTGTTAGGAACATTCTAGGCAGCTTCTAGAGTCGGTTACATGGTCGGTATAACATTGCGGGTCGAAGGGTATGTAATTGCCGTAGATTTTTATGTTTATCTTCTTTTACGATATGGTTTCTGATTTCACTTGAATGATGTTTTCTGAAAATATCGCCATTTGCTTCCCGTTCAATTTCAGAGAGCTTCCTGAGCAACTTACTTGTCGTACATGGATGTTGTATCAGAACCCAAATGCAGGACGCAAACACTGCAGTGCTAGGATCAGGGCAGGACTCGGGACTCGGAACAAGGAGCCTGGGGTGGACTCCGAGCCCGAGACAGGACAAGGACCCAGAATCTGAATCTTGCCTCGGGCTCGGACCCACAAAACCAGGCGAAGACGTGACGATGCTTGGCTAGAGACTTGGGTTCTTGAGGCTTGGCTATAGACTTGAGGCTGGGGTCGAGGCTTGGCTTGAGGCTTGAGGCTTGAGGCTGGGGTTGAGGCTTGGCTTGAGGCTTGAGGAAGTAACGGCAGAACGGCGGGACTTACCCGACGGAGGCAACGACAAGACAGATTCCCCCGCAGGGCAATGGTAGAACGGCCTTTCTTACCCCACGGAGGCGAGGACAAGACAAGACAAATTTCCCCCGCGGGGCAACAGCAGAGCGGACTGACTTACCCCACGGGGCGAGGACAGGAAGAGACAAACACCGAAGGACGACAGACAGTTCCATCTCTGCATCGGGTCTGCTGCTAGTAGCCGTTACGGCCAGCAACCTTGGCTGGCTACGGAAACAACCGGATCTCTACTTAGCTCGGAGTGGCCCAGCTGGCCCGGGAAACGGCCGACTCCATACCGCAACGACAGCTCCGACTACTGACAGCAAGGCGCCAAGAAGCAATGGTTCTCCAACACAGCCTAAACCTGGCAGGAGGCCGTACCAGCCTTCCACCAGCCATTTGCTCCATCCGAATCTTGCCAGGGAAGCTTCACAAGACGACTCCCCAACTACACTCAATCCCAGGGCCACTAAAATCACCAGCCAACCAGATGAGCATCAGGTGTTTGCGGTTTAGTCCAACCGAGACAAGGGACAGCCGGAGGACCGGGAGCCTGGAGCCGGCGGACTGCGAACCAGAACGCGGACCCAAGACCGGACCACGACTCTACTTCCTTACAAACCTATAAAATCACAACATACTTTTGAGTACTTATCTTCGTGTATTTTATTTGCATTCCTTTCTAAACATTATACCGCCTGTAGTAGGTTCTACCGTCTCGTCCGCCCATAAGATCTGCTGGTCAATTTCCCTCCTCCGTGGTCCAATACTCCTTTTTTGTGCAGTTACATAACTAAGTAAATCGGTAAATAATGCCCAGGTGCTTTGTTAATATGCTAACTTATTGCTCAACGCCATCGTAATTTATCAGCCTATTAGTCAAGTTTTGATAGGAGATTCTTTTCTTCATCCCTTCTAAAGTTTCCAATTATAGGAATTCTAAATTTCCTCCTTCAGAAACCCACATTGAACTCAGTCATTAACGTTGCTTTATGGTAAATCTTCAATTATCTCCCCTCCCCTTTACTGTCGGTCAATTTTACATCAAAATAATATCTAATGATACTGCACCAATGCAATTTATGAAACATTATTTGGAAGAGTTATTGATAAGCGAACTTTGCCTTCAAAATACCATCAAGGCTTAATATTGATTTATTTTTTTCTGAAACCCGACACTCACCAGAACAGGTCAGACTGACATCATTCTTGTGGTTGCAATGATGATGAGTCCTTAAATAATATGGACAGTCGTATAGGCTCGACTCATTACCTTGACATGCAAGGGTTTTGTTCCATACAGGGTCTTTTCCTTCTCCGAAATAAGCTCCCCTCAGCACAGAAACAGCGGCTCCGCATTGAAGTTGATTGCACACCACGTTGGCATTATTCATATCCCAGTGCAAGTCACACACCGTTCCCCAGGATTCGCCAAACTGCAACTCTAGTCTTCCCGAACATTCGTCATTTCCGGACACCAGTCTTGCAGTTCTATGACCTGATAAAGATGTGAACAGCAAACATGGAAAAGAAAATTATAACAATGTACAGTAAAACCATATTAAGTTCAGCATATATCAGGGTCTGAAATCGTTGGGTTACAATCTGTTCTCCGAGGGATTTCCTGGCTTTCCACCAACAGAATGCACCGTATTTATTCATTTCCGGTGAATTACTTTTTACTGAAGCTTTTGCACACCCATGTTGGAAGTTAATTGTATGGGCGAACAAAACAGTCGGTAATAATAATGGATCATGAATATTCTAAAGTCAGTAACAAACAATCTTTTGATCACCAGGTGCATACACTATGTTCGTCATTTGGTCCACATAATCCAAATTCCATTAATATTCCGTTTTCTCTGTTTCCATATAACCATATAATAATTACAGCACGGAAACAGGACATCTCGGCCATTCTAGTCCGTGCCGAACGATTACTCTCACCTAGTCCCACTGACCCGCACTCAGCCCATAACCTTCCAATCCTTTCCTGTCTATGTACCAATCCAGTTTTACTTTAAATGACAATAACGAACCTGCCTCTACCACTTCGACTGGAAGACCGTTCCATACAGCTACCACTCTCTGAGTAAAGAAATTCCCCCTCCTGTTACCCCTAAAATTTGATGCCTAATTCTCAACTCATGTCCCCATGTTTGAATCTCCCCAACTCTCAATGGAAAAAGCCTATCCACGTCAGCTCTATCCAACCCACTCATAATTTTAAATACCTCAATCAAGTCCCCCCTCAACCTACTACACTCCAAAGAATAAAGGCCTAACTTGTTCAACCCTTCCCTGTAACTTAGGTGCTGAAATCCAGCTAACATTCCAGTAAGTCTTCTCTGTACTCTCTCTATTTTGTTGACATCTTTCCTATAATTCGGTGACCAGAACTGTGCACAATACTCCAAATTCGGCCTTACCAATGCCTTGTACAATTTTACCATTACATCCCAACTCCTATACTCAATGTTCTGATATATAAAAGCCAGCATATCAAAAGCTTTTTTCACCACCCTATTCACATGGGATTCCACTTTCAGGGAACTCTGCACCATTATTCCTAGATCACTCTGTTCTACGGCATTCTTCAATGCCCTACCCATGTATTTGCGAGCAGGGTTTCCTCATTAGTTGAGTCCAAATACTTGATCGTTCACTAAACAGGGTTCTTTGCGTTCGACAATCCCATCTGCTGCTCGACGTGTGTGTGTGTGTGTGTGTGTGTGTGTGTGTGTGTGTGTGTGCGCGTGCGTGCGTGCGTGCGTGCGTGCGTGCGTGCGTGTGCGTGTATCACGAAAACAAAATTCCCAGCAATAATGTCTGTGGCACACCGCTGGTCAGGTTTGCTCACAAGAAAATCATTCCTCTATTTGTCTCCTTTGTCGTGCAAGACATTATGTCATTATGTATACGCCCGAACTTTCTGAGAGATTAGCATGCGAAGACATGGAAAAACGTTCCCAAAGTTTACTTGTATGTCCTCATTGATATTCTCAGCTACTCTTCAAACACTCTACTGAATTAGTTGGACATGTTGACCCCACACAAATGTATGCCCAATAATCTAATCTGCATCTGCTTTTCCAGTTTTTCTTCTTCTGGACGTGTACAAGTACAATTGTTTCGAATTCCAACCCTTTGCGCACTTAGTGAGAAGTCAACTTTAAGGTCAGACGAAGGTGACCTCCAACTTCAATAATTTCAGCAATTTCCTTAATAGATGTTTTCCTAATTAAGCAACGCTGAATTAAATGCATTACCTATTTATTTATATATTTTTTTTGCAAACACAGACGCTAACAAATCTAATGTTCTGGAAGTATCCTAAAACATGCTTGAGCTTTTGGATGCAAATTACGAGAAGACTTTTCCCCGTCAAACGCTAAGAATTCACAGCTCTACGTATTGTCCTATCGAACCCAGCATGCAATTGAGAAATGAAAGCTGTTGAGCTGTAAAACTGGGTTGCTACCATGGGAACTGCATGGTTTCTAAAGGATGAGTGGTATAAATATGGTGAATACAAGCGTCCTTTACTTTCAGAAATAATTTATCAAAACCTGAAAGCATAGATTTAGCGGAGATAGCAGATGTTTCACAAGGACCTGAGGGACAAACACTTCATCTACATGACGGTCTGTAGACGGAGAGCAGCATGAGGAAGTGGTTGAGGCAGATAAAGTGACAATATCTGAAAGCTATTTAGATAGGTAAAGGATAGGAATTGTTTTGAAGGATATAGGAACTCATGTGGACAAACAAACGAAGATTGTCATATTGGTTGTTATGGCCGATTGTTGTCTGTTTTCTTTTGGTGGGGGTGGCGGAGGGAGAACTGTTTCCGAGCTGTATCAGACTACTAATCAACAGCTGGAAATGCTGGAAGCGGGAACATTTCGGCGGCATGAGCATCATCTGTCAGGGAAGATGAATTCTCGGCATTGAGAGAAGAGCATTAAAAACTGAAAACATAGGTTTAACGTGAGGGACTAAATAATTCAAAAGACCGGAGAGGGAACATTTACCGAGGGACTTGTATAGAAAGTGTTTGGCGGGCGATAGGACAGGACTGATTCCGTGACATATCGCGCTATTAATCAAAGGTTGCAAATGCTGGATGCTGGAACAAATAAAAACAAACTATAGTGGTAATGAGCGTGACAATCATCATCTGTGGGGGAAGGAAATTCTCGGCGTTTCAGGTCCTGATCTGTACAGTCCTGACGACATCATTTTCTCTCACGCTACAAATGTTTCTCGACTCTTTCGAGTAGTTGAGCTGACACCGGACTATATATGCACTTGTTGGTAGTATTTAATACACATCACAGTAGAAGAACGATAACAGGAAATGCAATTCCAACATGACGGGTATAATCCCGACGTGAATTGGATTTAGTTCGACATCACAAGCGAAGAGTGATCCTCCCCGTTTATTTGCTATCGGAGTTATTCCGGACGGCATGAAAATGGCGGGACCACAAATACAAAAGCCTGATATTTACCTTTGCAAATAACGCCGACATCGTATGAATGTGAACCATAGTCAAACCAGTCATTTATTGTACACTCCTGCAGAGTGGCCTCTCTCCCGCTGCACTCAACATCGGAATCTAAAACGGATCCGGATCCTTGCCCAAAGTGAGCATTGCCCAGGGTTTTCTCCGCGGCGCCGCAGCCCAGCTCCCGACACGCCACAGCCGTCGCCTGCTCGTTCCACTCATAATATTCCACAGTCCACCAGTTTCCCTCGTGGAGAATCTCTACTCTCCCGGCGCATCGACTGCCACCATTCACCAATCTTAACTTTGAACTTCCTGAAAAATAACAGAAAATAAAATATCATAAGGTAGCGACGAGCTAAGACTACACAAACATTAATATTATTCATGAACAACGTGATGATCAACAGGGAGATCAAGCTGTGGCAAACCCCAAATAAGCTGCTTAATATAACGAAAGCAATCAAAGAGCTAGATAACGTCTAGAGAACAGAGAGTCAACCGGTCACTCTACGGGAAGAAATGGGTGTCTCCGAGCAAAACAAGATGATCTGCTTCAATGTTCCCTCTAATTTGTTTAGCAGCTTTGCGGACCTAACATGCTCTAATAAGAAAAGTTTTACACACCCCTTAAAACTGTACACCATTTAAAATGTTTAAATGTTAAAAAAAAATCCAGCTCCGTGGCAACAAAGTCGAAGTGCGCAGCCGCGCACTCACAGAACTTATAGGGAACATTGACTCCTGTTTACTCTTCGGACAGCTGCTGATGAACTGTTCTTTCCGTGCCTCCACTGTACTTAGTCCTCATCAATCGGGTAATCGAACACAAACATTAATGGAGCTGTGGAAATTTCCTCGAGAAAGAGTCGAACTGATCCTCCACGTGTCTGCAGCTCAGTACTAAAAGGATGGAATGAAAAATGGGAGTTTTCTTTTCACTTTCAGGAATTAATAAAGTCAGCTGAAAATACTTTCTCTGCTGACTGCTCTACATGAAGTTTGGTGCTTGTCGTTCCATGAAAAGAGCAGACACCTCTCAGCCAGATACTCCGTAACAATTAGTTTCAACAACCCAGACCATTACTCAGTAAGAATTAAGCGAGGATACCTGACTGTTCGGTCTGACAATCCACTGGACGGCCTGAAATGAGAAATGTACAATTAGATTTCTCCTTGGAGTTACAGGGGTGGTACACTTATGGATTAGGAAGTCATAGTAAGAGGGATATGAAATTAATACGTGCTCAATGGTAAAAACATCCGCACCTCCCAGCTTCCCGCCTCCACCACATCCGCCTCCATCCCACGCACAGTACCGCCCTCCGAGCTCTTTGTTCCGCTGCATTGCTTGACTCTGTGGCTCGGAAGACGCCGCTGCGATTCTCACAATAAATTTAAATTCAAAAGCAAAACAACATGATATGTTCCATTTGGCAGACTAATTCTTGCAATCACATGTATTTGCCGCTCATGTATTTCCGGATATTACAAATGATGGGTTGTTATTGCTTCCAATAAGCTTGCGAACACTCTCATTGCTTAACATTGCCTTCTGCGTAGAAGGCAACTTGAACGCAGACTAACGGGGTTACTCTGCCCAAAAATAAACCTGTTCTCCACTCTCTCTATTTAGGCACGACAAAGCTAATTTGTCTCTTCATATTCATCTGTGATATTGTTAGAATGATAGTCTAATGTTTATAATTATATTCGTTGATACACCGGGTTACACACCTAAAACGGAAGACGATTTGTTCCCAGTCCGACTGCTCCGTACAAGTCTGCTCCTGTGACAGGAACCGTCTGACACATTGCTATGTTCATGTGATCGATTTTTAACAAGTGGTAAATGCATGGTTATGTTCATGAATTCAAGGCCACTGTTATAATTTGTGAACGGCTTTCACGCCTTTTCCTCTGGCCCAGTTCAACCACACTCTTCAACTTATATCAGAATCAGGTTTATTATCACCGGCATATGTCGTGAAATTTGTTAACTTAGCAGCAGCAGTTCAATTCAATTCTCAATGCAGAAGAAAAAGAAATACAATAATATTAATAGCAATAGTTATAAAATAAAAAATCAATTACAGTATACATATACAGAATAAATTAAAAATGGAATGGAACCTCACCTTCACGGCTAGGTTAGACCTACCAGAGAATGAATCTAGACTAGATCTAGTAGTAGGATCGTGACCAGCTATGTCAAGGAGGTAAGCATGCCTTTGCCGCTTTGCAGGTTATGCCTCTTCAGGCAAAGGCTGCACCTAACGTGGACGCCGGCAACGGGGCGTCCGATGGTGTCTGTGGCAGATGAATCCAAAGGAGTCAATGTTACAGTCACCTTGGTGACGTGCGGAGGAACCAGAGTGCTGGTAAACGGATGGCATCACTAGCATAATTAGTTGTCACTGCGGGGCAGCTTCCTTATCCGCTAAGTCTGTTGCACTCCTGTGCACCACTTAGCATCAGATTTGGAAGCCCAGAGAGACTGTATGGTGGGGGCACGACACTGTCTGTCTTATTACTGTACAAGGCGTTTTGGAATAGAAACTCTCAGCACAGTCAAAATCGATGGACAGTCGAAGAAGAAGAAGATTAAAAAGCATGGGGAAAACAGAATTATATATATTTAAAAAGTGAGGTGCTGTTCAAGGAGGCCAATGTCCACTAAGGAATCAGATGGCAGAGGGGAAGACGCTGTTCTTGAATCACTGAGATTGTGCCTTCAGGCGTTCGTACCTCTTCGCTGATGATAACGGTGAGAAAATGGCATGCCTTGGGTGCAGGAGGTCCTTAATAATAAAGCTACCTTTCTTGAAGATGTCGTGGATATTTTGTAGGCTAGGACCCAAGATGAAGCCGACTAAATTTACAACCATCTGTAGCTTCTTCCGATCCTGTCCAATAGCCACTCCCCACCCGCTCCACGTCCCATACCAGACAGTAATGCAGCCTCTCAGCATGCTCTCCACGGTACATCTATAGAAGTATTTGGGAGTTTTTGTCGACATAGCAAATCTCTTCAAACTCGGAATGATGTATAGTCGCTGTCCTGCCTTGCTTATAACGGCATCAATATGTTAAGACCAGGTTAGGTCCTCATAGATCTTGACACCCAGGAATTTGAAACTGCTCAATCTCTCCACTTATGATCCCTTTATAAGGATTGATATATCTTCCTTCATCTTATCTTCCTGAAGTTCACAGTCAGCTCTTTCGTCTTACTGACGTTGAATGCCAGGTTGTTGCTACGACGCCACTAGACTATTTGGCATATCTCGCTCCTGTACGCCCTCTCGTCAACATCTGTGATTCTACCAACAATGGTCGTATCATCAGCAAATTTATAGATAGTATTTGAGCTAAGCCTAGCAACACATTCACGGGTATAGAGAGAGTCGAGCAGTGGGCCAAGCACACACCCCTGAGGAGCACCAGTGTTGATCATCAGTGAGAAGAAGATGTCATCACCCATCCGCACAGATTGTATTCTTTCCGTTAGGAAGTCGAGGATCCAATTTTCTTATGTTGTCAATAGGCAATGTTGACGCTCATTACATTAGGTTTATGACTCATAAACAGTAATACGAATAAATTAACTCAGCCGCAGAACTGGATAAACTAACGAGTGTTTTTTTTTTATTCAGCAGCAGCTTACCCCCTTGCGCATCGATGTAAAGCGCCAGCTTGGAAACACTTCCCTCCTCAAAGGAGTTTTCACATTCGCTCTGTGGTTGTGTGGGCTTCCTCCTATTTCCTACCGCATTCCCAAGACGTATGCTTATGGCTGGTAAGTTGTTGGCAAGCAATGTTGCCGCCATGAGCGTAGCGATATTTTTGCGCAGAGCAGCGCAAGCCTCGCTGATTGGATTTGACTCAAACATCATAGGTCACTGTATGTTTCGAACTACATGTGACAAATAGGTAAAGATAATCATTTCTTTATTTTTCGTAACAGTTGAAACATTAACAATTTGCTGTTGTTTAAACCCCTTCGCAGTGTATTGAGAACTTTTTAAAAATTATTTTCTTATCGGATGATAAAAAAAGACACCCATCAAACTCTCTAATCGACGTACTTTTCCGGAAAAAAAAAACAGTTTATTTCTTCTACTCATTATTTTCCTTCATCCTGCACTTATTGCATCTCACAAAATCCCATGAGCTGCCCTTTGCATCATCGTTAAGGTTCCACCAAGCAATAGTTCATGGTATCCAATGAAACAACCAACCAGCAAGCCATCCTATGTGGGAGGGTATCAGAGTACCGGGAGAAACAGGCGAGCTCACAGGGAAACATACACTGCAGTTCTCGCAAGATGACACCTTCGAGTAGACAAAAGTGTGCGTTTCTGCAAATACACAGTTGCAGCACGACGCATTATTACGTAAAGTATATTTCTAGTACGTTGCATTAATAGAGGTACCGCTCAGGCGCAGGTGATCGGCGTTCAGTTGTAAACTCAACTTCTCCCTGTGTGGAGTAGCACGTGCTCCATCGGAAACTCGGGCTTTGCAGACTTCCCAGATGGAGTTTAATTTTAAGTTAACTGGGAACTTTAAAATATTCCTGGAGTATGTCCACAAGCCAATAAGACATAGGAGCAGAATTAGGATCTTTGGCCCATCGAGTGTGTTCCTCCATTTCATCAAATTCCTCTTAGCTCCAGTCTCTTGCCATTTCACTATATCCCTTCATCCCCTGACCAATGAAGAATATAACAAGCTCTGCCTTTAATATACGTAAAGACTCTGCTTCCACAGCTGCATGTGGCAACGAATTCCATCGATCCCCCATTCTCTGTGGATGAAAGAAATAAATTACCCTCCATATGCGTTTTAAAATGACGCCCTTATATTCTGAGGCTGTATCGTCTGGTCTTTGACTTTACCACGACTGGAAACATACTCTACTCATCCACTTTGTCAGGTCCTTTCTGTATCTGACGATTTTCAATGACATAAGAGAACTTTCTTCTGAATTATAGTGAATATTGTTTTGAATCTCCTTTGAACCCTTTGCAACTTCAGCATATGCTTTCGAAGATCAGGTGCCCAAAAATGCTCACAATACTCCAAGTAAGGCATCCCCTTTGCTTTCTAAATTCTCACCATTAGATCGTTGCTTTTATGTTCTAGTCCTCTTGAAATGAATGTTAATATTGCAGTTGCCTTCGTCACCACATATTCAGCCTGCAAAATTACCTTTTGCGCCTCGGTTATTTTTTCGTATTTTCTTTTTATTTAGAAAGCAGTCAGCCTTTTCATCTCTTCCAGCAAATCTCACGAATCATATACATCCCGTTACATAAATCCCTTTGCCATATCTTTGCCCATTCTTCTCATCTGCCGAAGACCTTCTGTAGCCTCTCTACTTTCTCGAAACTACCTGCCCCACCAACTATATTCATATCATCGGCAAGCTGCAATAACACTATCAATACCATCATCCAAATCATTGGCATTAAACGAAAAATTAAACGGTCCCAACACAATCTCCTGTGAAATACCAAAGTCCCCGGCAGCCAGCCGTAAAATGTTGCCTTTATTCTTACACTTTGCCTCCTGCCGATCAGCCATTTCTTTCTCCATGCTAAATTATTTCCTGTAAATCCATCGGCTCCTAACTTGTTCTGCAGCCTCATCTGTGGCACCTTGCCAAAGGCCTTTTAAAAATCCAAGTACACAACATCAACGATTTCTGCTTCACTTATCCTGCTAGTTATTTCTACACAGATCTCCAAAAGATTTGTCCGGCAAGATTTTCTCTTGAAGAACTATGCTGACTGCCGCCTATTTTATTAAGTGCTTTCAGTTACCTTGAAATCTCAATCTTAATAATGTACATGAACACCTTCCCAACCACTGAGGCCAGCTAACTGTCCTATATTTTCATTTCTTCTGCTTCCCTCCCTTTTTGATGCATGGAGTGACTTTTGCGAAGTATCGGTCTTCCAGGATCTTGCCTGAATCTGGGGATCGTTGAATGATCATTACTAATGCCTCCACAATCCCTTCAGCCACCTCTTCCAGAACGTTTGGTGCCCATTTCAATATTATTAGTCGGCTTACTTTCATATTCCCTCTTTACCTTTTACTGACTTTATAGTTGCCTTTTGTTGTTTTGAAATGCTTCTCAATCAGTTCACTTCCCACCAGGTTTTGCCTTTTATATGCCCTCCCTTTGGTTTTTATGCAGGCTTTGACTTCTCGTATTAGCCACGGTTGTATCATCTTTCCTTAAGAATACTTTTTCCTTTCTTCCTCTGCAGGATGTATTTATCCTGTGTCTTCCAAATTGCTTTCCGAAATTCTTTCAGATCGTTATACTCTGACGGCAGCCCTGCCAGTATTATTTTCCAATTAATTCTGGCTAACTACTATCATGCTTCTCTAATTCCTTTACTCCACTATAATACTGATTCATCTGAGCTGAACTCCTTCTTCTCAAATTTCAGGTTAATTCGATTATATT
Source organism: Hemitrygon akajei (assembly GCF_048418815.1). Taxonomy (NCBI): domain Eukaryota; kingdom Metazoa; phylum Chordata; class Chondrichthyes; order Myliobatiformes; family Dasyatidae; genus Hemitrygon; species Hemitrygon akajei. The sequence goes on from NC_133124.1 coordinate 198,438,761, forward strand.
ATGATCACTTCTCCACTGAGGATTTTTTTCTTCAAGCTCTCTGATAATCTCCAGTTCATCGCACAAAAGACAATCCTGAATAGCTGATCACCAAGTGGGCTCAACAATGACCGGCTCTAAAAGCCCTCTCATAGGCACTCGATAAATCTCCCCTACTGGATTCCAACACAAACATAACTTTCTCGTTCTACCTGCATATTGAAATCACCCATGACTATTGTAACCTTACCCTTTTGTCATGAATTTGCTACCTTACCTTGAAATTTGTAGGTTACATCCTTCATAACATAGCAGCTCTGATGGGCAGAAGGGCGAAGAGTTGCCCATGTCCACCCCCACCCCGGGTGAATCACAAACCGTTACTGTTGCTATGCTGCTCATGAGAGAGAGATGTAAAAGAAAACATGCAAGAACATCTGCTACAGATAAGAGAGAGATAGGAAAAGAGAGAGAGACTTGTTGATTCACCGTATTTTGACTTCTGAGAGACTTATGACTTCTTCCAGGGTACTGAACTTAGTATGGAAACTCAGGAAAAGTCTGAGGCATCTGATTTAGTTGAGAAGGAATGCAGTCCTTTTGGGTCAGATGGACTTGGTTCAGTGAAGAAAGGGTTAACCTTGGTACCAGTGGAAAGTGAGAATTCTCAGTTGTTTGTGTTAGAAGGTGTGTTAAAAGTTAGTGAGTAGATGAAAGCTGGTGATGTGAATATTATTGAAGGAGAAGGCAAAGGTGTTGTTCCTAAATTGAATAAAGAAAATTTAAAGACTGAATTAGTTTTAGAAGGATTGACAAAAGGGAAGGGACAGTTAACTGAACAACGGCTTGTTAACAAGGTGCCTGTGACTCAATTACAGTTTGTTTGGAATTTAAAGGTAAACAATTCGCTGATGTTATTCAAGCAGGTGATTTGGAGAGACAGAACCAAAACTGTTGTTTTGATCAAGAGGAATCACTTGCAGATATTAAACTGAAAACAAATAGAATGAAAGATCCTGAAGATAAAATTAATGACTTGCTTAAAAATAAAGAATTGTGTGTAAGTTCAGAAAATGGGCTTAGTTTGGAAAACATTGATGATATGATAACTCCTGTGAAAGGAGTCTGTGAAGGCCTATTCCACACTGGTGAGCAAGCTAACCACGTGAGAGTTAAGTGGAAAAGGGACAAAGGTTGACCAAATGCCACTTTGAATAACAGGATCTGGTTTTGAGGGAATTTGACAAAGCATGTGAATAATAAAGATAAAAACACCATGGAAGATTGACTGTTTGAATGTTAAATTTTAAAGTAAAATGAAGATTAGTATTTGCACAAACTTTTGTATTGTACTATATTATAATCACACATGTATTGGTTCACATTGTGTAACACTTAGGCTAAGATCACAACCCTTTGGTATTTTTGGCTAATATGAAAAATAAAAATAGGAAGTTACTGAGTTGGAGTCTGATGCTACAGAACTTGATATTAAGATACAACATATTAAAGGGAGTGACAATGTAATCGTTGACTGTTTATCTAGATGTTAATTTGAATGTGTATCTGTATTATTTTTGTAGTTAAGTCAACTTCTGTATTTTGTTAGATTCTCTAATTCTGTAAGATGCTGTATTAGTTAATTTTCATCTTGGTGAAAATTCCCAGAAGGATGGGGGTGATATGAAGGATGAACAGCTCTGATGAGCAGAAGGATGCAGAATTACCCATGCCCCCCCCCCCGGGAGAATCACAAACCGTTTCTGTCGCTATGCTGCTCATGAGAGAGAGAGATGTAAAAGAAAACATGCAAGAACATCGGCTACAGATAAGAGAGCGGTAAGAAAGGGGAGAGAGACTTGTTGATTCACCGTATTATGACTTCTGAGAGGGTTATTTATCTTATACCATTCTGTTCATTAAAATTCCTCAGTGGACAGCCGGAGTGGGTTGGTTTGATGGACACAGCCATTCAAAATTGATTGACAACTGAGTCCCCGTGATTCTGGAGTGAGGTCTGGAGAAACACCCTTCAGACACACCAGGCGACACACTATTGAGCACGGATTGAGTGTTGGAACCCACGGAAAGGTGTGGGGCATCGGAGACTGAACAAAGAGATCGGTCAGTTAAACTCACAGCAGGGCCGGTGGGGACGTGTCTGTGTCCACTCATGCTAGACTGACGAGTCCACCACAGAAGAATGGTCTAGCTGAAGGACAGAGGGGTCATTAACTGAATGGCCACAACAACGACACGACGGATCAAGAACGAAGAGGAAGGTTTGCCTGACTGTAGCTGTTACTGCTCGCTCGCTCTCTCTCTCCAACGATTACAACACAACAACCACTATCTACCTCAGCACGTATGAACTGAACTGAATTTTATACTTTTATATGACAATTCATTATCCCCTGAACATCGGTAGAGCTTGTTTATTATTGCTTATTATTATTCCCACACATTTAGGTTTATTATTGCTAACGTGTATTATCTATATATTTGCATTTTTGATATTGATTTGCTTATTTTATTAAGAAACACTTTTGAATATAGTACCACCAGACTCCAACGGTTTCTTCTTTCTCTGCTAGTTGGACACCCAGTTACAGGGTACGTAACACAACTGTTTGAAAAGCTCAATGTAACTCCCATCAGGGTCATTTTTCCCTTCCAGTTCTTTAACTCTATCCACAATAAGTTAACATCTTCGGATCTGATTTCAGTTCATTATAGTGCTTGATTTTCTATTTTATCATCAGAGCCTTGACGCCGTCTCTGCCCTCCTGCCTATCCTTTCGATACAATATGTACCCTTGGGCATTTAACTCGCAGCTATAATCTTCATTCATCCATGATTCTGTGATGCCTACAATATCAGAATTGCCAATCTGAAATTGTGCTGCAAGTCCATTTATTTCATTCCACATGCTGACTACATTCAAATATTACACCTTCAATGCTGTATTTACTCTTTCCGATTTTGTCCGGTTTTTACGTTCCAACTCATTCTGTTGTCTGAAATTTTGCCCTATCAACAGCCTCTTCTCAGTACACATTGCCACCATTTGTAAACCATCATCAGCACTATCATCGGATTTTTCTATGAATTTCCATGCATTGAAATACACGTGGCTCAGGACACTAGTGGCACCACGTTCAACTTTTTGATTGCTAATTTTGTCTAAGGTCATAACGACATCTCGCACCATATCAACTCCACTAACTGTTCTAATACTCAAGTTGCCACCCCAATGCAATTCTAGTTTTAAGGCCCACCATGCGTCATTAACAATTGTTCCCGCTAGTGATTAAACACTTCCTTGTTCAAGGCAAATCGTCCCCTCTGTATAGGTCCCATCTTCTCTGGAAGAGATCCTAATGATCCAAGTATTGTATGCTCTCCTTCCAATCCGAACTTTAGCCATGTAATAAATTGTTTAATATTCCTAGTTCTGGCTTCACTTACACGTGGTACGGATAACAGTCCTGAGATTACAAATCAAGAGGTCCTGCCCGTTAACTAAGCACCTAACTCGCTAAAATCCCTATGTAGAATCTCGTAACTTGTTCTACCTATGTCATTGGTACATATATGAACAACCACTTGTGGTTGTTCGGCCTCCCACTTAAGAATGCTGAGGACTCAATCAGAGATACTCCCGGACTCTGGCACCCGGGAGGCAATTTACGATCCGGTATGTTGGTGATTGGGAAAATCTATGGTTGGAGATTTAGAAGGAAGGAACATTTTAAATAGCATTCAATTGTAAGTTGATGTTTGCCGCTCGGCACAGACTCGAAGGCCGGAAGGAGCGAATGAGTGTTTGTGTGTGTGTGAGTGACTATATACGTAGCTCTACTTTCCGAGAGAGAAATTAATTCATTTCCATCCAGAAATAACACGAAATAGTTTGCTTTCATTTAAGGGGTCGCGGAGAGAGTATATTTTTATGTAAATGAATATTGAACTTTATGAAAATCTATCGATATTCAGTTCGCATAGTTATTAGCTTAATCAGAATTTCTGAACAAAATTTGTATTTTTTTAATTGGAATCTAATTTTCACCACAGATTCATGCCTGAATGTCTCATGTTATTATGATCTGATTTGTAAAACGTATCTATAAATAAATGATCTAGTACCCGATGGCAATTCGGATCCCATGAACCAAGTACTCAGGGAAACATACGGTCAAATATTTTAACTTTCTCCATGCTCCACACCATTTCCCTGAGTTTAAAACATATGCGAATAAAAGTTAATATATGACATGCATTTATTTTTAAATAAATAGCAAACATGTATTCAGCAAACGAGATAAAAGTCAGGAATACGCGGCAGATTAGAATGTATCTGCGTAAAGAGAAACAGACAGTTTACTTCGTTGAGCATTCCACGAATACTGTGTACTCTGCTTTAATGTTAATTTATTTTGTCCGTCAATGCATCTTGATGTTCTCCTAGGTTTTTTTCCCGATATACGGCAGTAACGCACTAAACATTTTACATGACGTAAAAAGAGATAAAGAAAACATTTCCCACTAAAATTTGCAGTATTAGTTTTACCTGGGAAGGAAAAGGAATGTAGAGTTCAAAATATTAGGAACGGCAAATTCTCTCATACTTGCAATGGAACACGGAAACACGCACTGCAAGAAAAATGTCTGGTACTTTTCTCCGGCCAAGCACAAAAATACAAAATACAAAATATCGTTTAACTGAAGATTCTAATTAAACTCATACACAATGATTTCAATAATGTAAAATATGAAAATAATTTCCAGAAGCTGAGACTAAATCCACTAGAAAAACTTGTTCACATAACTGTGCAACAGAGTGTTTTGAAAGAACTGATAATTACCAGCGATAGGAATGGGTACGAGCGTCAAACAAGAGCAGCAGCTGTAACTTTGGTTGTTGCTCGCATTCACTGAATTATATACTGTGAAATCAGACTGGCTGTTTCCCAAGTGTGACCACTATCCAACATCGATTAATAATTTGATTAAAATATAAAATGACAACAGCCGCGTGTTTTCTAAAGCGAGAATTTTCGAGCTAAAACAATCAATCTACCCTTCGCTGCAACTTTGCAATGAAGTATTTGACAGAAACTCAATGGGAACTCCATGTAATTAACAGAAGCACTTATACTGCAAATGATAGAAATGGAAATTTGCTTACAGAAAGAAAACACAAACTGCAAATTCAATGCCAAATTACAACGGAGCATTTCCGTCATCGTTTCTTGGAAACAAATCGGCCTATTCCTGATCTATTCAACAAGTACGCTCCAAATTTTGAAGCACATGAAATATTGATTTCGTCGGGAATTCGCAGGGCGACAGATATGTTCCTCTGCTTTTTGTTTACCATATCAACATTGCTTTATCAGAAAGTTAGAAGGGGAAATTGAACATTTATTTTTACTGTTTTCTTTCCATTTCACTCAAATTTCTGTAACAGTATTGTAAAATTACGCGAGTTTGGACATTAATGATAATGACCATGTCAACAAATGTTCTAATATTTTCAATATTCTTAATGAACTCACAATTCCAGATCTTCAACACCATCAGTGACAAGATAGTCAACAGCAATCTCTCAGTCGTCATTTTGAGCGATCAGACTTGTATGTTCAACGAGCAGGCAGAGCAATATCTGAATAATTGATCTGAAAGCAAATTCTTCGAGAATTTTTTGAGTATTCAATATTTCTCTCTCAACACCCAATAGCTTTCCCCTCAATTGACGCATGTATTTTATTTTGCTGAAACGCACCAATGCGAAAGGACTTGTCCATTAATGGTATTGATGCGTTCTGCATTCTGAGGAAGCAATGAGCTGAGATAATCTGAAAAAGCAATGATGCAACGACGCGGTATCTGCAACCTAAAAAAATATTCAGTCATAGAAGCTAACTGCGAAGGAGTAGGTTATTCAGATCATTGCAAAGGCTGTTACTTATTCGGTGGGCTTTCTCTGAGACCACATTACATATCTCCCTCTTTCCCAATATCAGGCAGTTGGACACTTTGGCGATTTGGTCAGCGATCTTGCCCGGACTCCGACTTTCATCAAAAAGAGCAAATCAATTTTATTTTCTTGTCCATTTTACCAATCAATATTGTTCGGCGTCACAAAAAATCTGTTAGGTTATTTCCATCCGAAAAGTCTAAACATTTAAACCAAAATGATGTTTTATCTCTCGGTGCTTCTCCAGTATTCACTACCATTTTTTTTTGCCTGCAATGTATGATTGTTCCATTATCGTGTTCTCTTAGTACCTCTCCTCTTCTTTTGATGATTTTGTAATTTCTCAGAAATATTTATTTCAATGATATTCCCACTGGCTCATCCTGGCACTCAACCTAGTGAACGTTTATCATCATACCCACCACACCACGCAAAACACACACACACACACACACACACACACACACACACACACACACACACACACACACACACACACACACACACACACACACACACACACACACACACACACACACACACACACACACACACACACAGTTCCCGTTCTTCCCATTTTCGTGTCAGATTGGAGAACCTGATACGTATAAGAACATTTTCCAATATTGTTGCAATGCAGGGAAATAAACGTGCTTGCAATGCGATGTACGATGGCGACTAGGAGTCAACATGCAACAAGCACTTGTTTGAAGTTAAAATATGGAAGACCCGCAGTATCGCGGCAACCATTTTCATTCTGACGATTTGGGGGGTGAAAATACGGTTTCTGGGTTAAGCGGTGGACTGTGAATATATCAGACTACTTGAAAAGGACGAAGAACAACAGAGCAAATCGAAGTTAAGTTACTTGTATTCTTCTGCTTAATGAATACTTTGCTTCCGTATTCACTGCGGAAAGGGATCTTGGCGATCGTAGGGATAACTTACAGTGGACTGAAAACCTTCAGCATGTATATATTAAGGAAGAGGATGTGCAGGAGATTTTGGAAAGCATCAAGTTGGATAAGACACCGGGACTAGACGGGATATATTCCAGGCTACTGTGGGAAGCGAGGGAAGCGGTTGCTGAGCATCTGGCGATGATCTTTGCATCATCAATGTGGACGGATGAGGTTCCGGAAGATTTGAGTGTCGGGAAAGTTGTTCCCTTATTTCTGAAAGGGAGTAGAGATAGCCCAGTGAGTCTTACTTAAGTGGTTGCTATGTTGATGGAGAAGATCCTTAGAGGCAGGAGTTATGAACATTTGCAGAGGCATTATATGATTAGGAATAGCCAGCATGGCTTTGTCAAAGGCAGATGGTGCCTTCCGAGCTTAACTGAAATTTTTGAGGATGTGACTAAATATTGATGAAAGTAGAGCCGTAGATGTCGTGTATATGGATTTTAGCAAGGCATTTGATAAGGTACACCATGCCAGTCTCATTGAGAAAGTAAGGAGGCATGGGATCCAAGGGGACATTGCTTTGTGGATCCAGAACTGATTGCCCACAGAAGGAAAAGTGTTGTTATACACGGGTAATTTTCTGCATGGAGGTCGGTGACAGGTGGTGTGTCTTGGTGATCTGTTCTGGAACGCTTACTCTTGGTGATTTTTATGAAAATGACCTAGATGAGGAAGTAGAGGGATGAGTTAGTAAATTTGCCGATGACACAAAGTTTGAGGGTGTTGTGCATAGTGCGGAGAGCTGTCAGAGGTTACAGAGAGGCATTAACAGGGTGCAAAGCTGAGCTGAGAAGAGGCAGATGGATTTCAACCCAGTTAAGTGTGAAGTGGTTCGTTTTGGTAAGTCAAATATGATGGCAGAATATAGCTTTGTGGAGGATCAGGGGAATCATGGGGTCCTAGTCCATACGACACTCAAAGCTGCTGCACAAGTTGACTCTCTGGTTAAGAAGGCATACAGTGCATTAGCTTTCATCAATCGTCGCACTGGGTTTAGGAGCCGAGAGGTAATGTTGCAGCTACATAGGACCCTGGTCAGACTCCTCTGGGAGTACTGCGCTCAATTCCTGTCGCCTCACTATAGGAATGATGTGGAAACCATAGAAAGGGTGCAGAGGAGATTTACAAGGATGTTGCCTGGATTGGGGAGTATGACTTACGAGAATAGACTGAGTTAGCTCGGCCTTTTGTCCTTGGAACGATGGAGGAAGCGAGGTGACCTGCTAGGATGTAGAAGATGATAAGAGGAATCCATCATGTGGACAGTCAGAGACTTTTTTTCCCAGGGCTGAAATGTCCAGCCCTTGAGGGCATAATTTTAAGGTGCTTGGAAGCAGATACAGAGAAGATGTCAGGGGTTATTATTTTACGCAGAGAGTGGTGAGTGCGTGGAATGGGCTTCCGGCGGCGGTGGTGGACGCGGAAACGATAGGGTCTTTTAAGAGACTCCTGGATAGGTATGTGGAGCTTAGAAAAATAGAGGGATATGGCTACCCTAGGTAATTTCAAAGGCAAGGACATGTTCGGTACAGCGTTGCGGGCCTAATGGCCTGTACGTATTATAGGTTTTCTTTGTTTCCGTGTTAACTTCCAGCCTTATTTTATTATTGGGTGAACAGCAATACCATTCAATAGAGTGTGGTTCTCCTGCCAGTTATGGATAATCAGGGGACAGTCCATGGTCCCCACGACTCTGTCTGCTAGAGATGTGTACAGTTGCTGTTCCTGTGACGAAAAATGATTTGTTTGGAGTAACACTGAGCCCATCGATCGTCATACAGGAGTTAGAGATTTTTGTAGAAGTCAGGCAGCCATCTAGATAAGTAACCTAAAGAGAAGCCTTGAGTGAATCCCCAGGGCTAACCAGATAAGAAAGCACCATTTAAGAGATGAGTTGGGGTGTCCCCTCAGGAAAAAATAGTAGCAGTAGCCTGAAAGATCAATGCAGTCTACCGCTGTTCAATCGTGGGGTACTGAGGCGATAGGAAGTTCTTAACGCAAAGGTACAGGTAGCTGTTTCTGTGGTTCCAAAACAGAACCCAGAATGCTATTTTTCCTCACTGGTCCCAGGGTCAAGTACGTCTCTGAGCGGGCACAGTACATTCTGATGGAGAGACTGTGTAGCAATTAGTCGTGCATCATTTGGCACCGAATAATTTGTAGATCTTCAAACAGAATTTTGTGACTCAGGCAGGAGCTAAAAACATATGAACTCCTGGTTTGTCATTCGAAGCTTACTGCTTGTGACATATAATGCTGAGGTATATAATTGAAAGAGAGTGCAGGTCATTGCATGTGTCAGCAGTTGGTGCAGTCTGCAGGCTTTAGAGAAGTTGTTTATTATGAGTTCCTCTGGGGCAGCTGCAACCCATGTAGAAAGATGCGATGCTGCAGGACAGATAAGGCACCGAATCCCTTGTAGTAAGGTTCACAATTTGCACACGGTTGGGGTTAAACCAGATTACCAGACGGTGCGAACCTAAGTTGTACCTGAGATAGAGAAAGTGATAGAAGTGTAAAGATTCTGGGAAGTATGTCTGAAAAGAAAACAGGCTGGGAGAGTTCAGGGAAATGATGGGACTAAAATGGTGTTTATTCCAACTCAGTGAGATTTAGAAAAAAGGACAATGGACTTGGAGTCTCGATGACTGCTTTAAACTATGATGGTGTTTCAATGGGAGAGAAGTGGTTGCAATTGGGCAGGACTGACTGCTCACCGGGATTTCAACAAGCCAAAAATAATAGAAATGTAAGTAACATTATGGGTGAGTTCTGTGTCCAATCAAGGTAATGTCACAGCTCTACTCAGAACAGACAAACAGTCAGCGATGCAAAAATGGGTAAGGATGAAAATATGAAGTCATACTGGACGGATTCTGTTATTGGCTGTCGGCAGAAAGTAAAACCAAGCGCAGATAAAATTCCAGGAAATGCAATTGGAGAGGCCCTTTTAGGGATATATTGAAAAACCTAAACATGCCAATAGCGTATAAACATGAACTTTGCAAGTTAGGTTAAAAGAACCACAATCTATTTTTATCATTGATACAAAACAAGAGGTTGAATATACTGATGAATTGACTGCTCAAGGATAAGAGAATTAGTGCGTGGAACTAGACGATATGGGAAAGTACCAAATAAGTAGATAAGAGGGGTCAATGCTGTTTCCTTGATTAAGAGAGGGTAGGGGAAAATCTGGGAAGTGATAAGCTGTTGACTCTCAGATTAGACCTTTGAAACTATTGAAGTGGAGTTTAAAAGATGGGATTTTCACGGTTTGGAAAAAGGCAGGATATAAGTAGCAACCACCGTGTACTTCTGTGGAAGGAGTCATCTCTTTAAAAGCTGCTTGGAGGATTGTAGTTTGTAACCAAGAAGACTGATGGTGGTTATGCTGGGATGTTGTCCATGGATAAATGTACTTGAAAATATCCATTTTGCTGGATTGATCAGGAAGACTAACGTGCATAGAAAGCACAGTTACATGATAGTTTGGAGTCTGAAACGGGTTGCACATAAATGGCATATTGTAGTGGTGAAAGGGATTATCTAGCTGGATATATGTATCATGGTGTCTGCAGAATGTCTGTTGATTTAGATATATGTTTTTATATTTTACTTGGAGGATGATATAAAAATGGTGGATGCGTGCAGGTGGAACAATATCATCACTGATGCAACAGGATATGGATCATTAACACTTGCTGGCGGAAAATGGCAAATCGAGTTCCACTTGGACATGAGGCAAGACGATGGGAAGGCAGTCCGTCGATGATAGATGGTTAGGTACACTATTATACCGAGAGATCTTGGGGTTCAAGTCCATCCCTTCCTGAAAGTGAAAATGTAAATTCAGTGGATGGAAAGGATGAAGCATTGCACCAAAACAAATTTGCAGAGGCCACCGAGTATAAGAGTCAGGATTACATGGTGTAGCTGTATAAAGCATATGTTCGGCTGCGCCTGGATACAACTTTCCATTTTCATCAACGATTTCTGAAACACGTGGAAGTGTTGTACATGGTGCAGAAGACTCTTAACCGGATGCTACTTGGATTATAGTGCTTTACTTGTAAGGATAGGTTAGATAACCTAGGATTATTTCGAGGAGGGACAAAATAAAAATTCATCAACATATATGAGACACGTGATAAGTGAGACAGATAGCCAGAATTTCGTTCCCATGTTAGAAAGTCAAATACTACGCTGCATAGCTTTAAGCAGAGGGGAGTGAATGTTTAAAGGCAGTGTGTAGGGCATATTCATGACACAACGAAGATGAGTACTTATAAACGTTGCCAGGGCTGCCTCTGGAAGCAGATATGTTAGTTGCATTTAGGAGACATTCATCTGGGCTCCTGAACAGATAAGGGGTGGAGAAACTGGAAATGAGCAAGCAAAATGCATGAGTAGTACTTGATGTGGTGTTCCACACAGATATTATGGGCACAAGGGTTGTTCCACTTCTGTACCATTTTATATTCGATGCAACTGCAATTCTCTTCAATGTTTAAGGTATATTTACTTTCAAAGTGGTTCTTTTTCAGCATATAGAACGTTAAGATTTTTTTTTCGGGGACACAAACACTAATCCAAAAATCACAATACTAGACAGAAAAAATCAGCCAGCATGCAAAAGACAACCAATTGTGAAAATGCAAAAGATAATAATAATAATGACTACAAACAATAAGCAATACATTTTAATAACATCAAATGAAAAGCCCTTGATCAGTCATTGTTAAAATGAGTCCATAGTCTGTGAGAGCAGTTCAGCGATTGGACGAGTGAAGTTGAGTGATGTTATCCTCTCTGATTCAACAGCATGATGGGTAATGGAAAACAACCATTCCTGAAACTGATGGTATGTGTCCTGATGCTCCTGCAATGTAGTTCCTAGTGGCAGCAATGTGAGAAGAGCATGACCTGGACGGTGGATTTCCTTGATGATGGAAGAAGGTGCTCAGTGATGATTAGGGCTTTAGCAGTATTGGTACCAATACGGACTGGGCTGGATCGAGTATTGGATGCAGGATATTCCGTTCAAGAGCATTGGTAATACCATACCAGGCCGTGTTGCAAACAGTCAATATACACCTCCCTGATTATCTGTGGAAGATTGTCAAAGTTTTCAATATCATGCCAAATCTTTGGGAACAGAGATGCTGCGGTGCTTCATCACAATGGCCCTTATATGCTAGGCCCAGGACAGATCCTCTGAAATTATGACACCGAGGAATTTAAAGTTGCTAATCCTCTCAGCCTCAGAATACCCGATGTGGACTAGCTGATGGACCTCTGGTTTCCTCCTCCTGAAATCAGTAATTCTGCTTACATTGAAAGGAGGTTGTTGTGCCACCAGTCAAGCAGAATTGTAATCTCCCTTCTATATTCACTGACATATCCCACTTATAGTGTGTTTGTATGCGCTCGATGTGTCCTTTGTCATCATCATTGTGTTCCTTTTTATGGACTTGATTACAGACATGTATCCCAAGAGTGTTTTCTTTGCCTGTTTATGTGCCTTCTCCTCGTGGTGTGTTAAATGGCTGTCTTGAAGACAGTGGGAATTCCATCTCTGGAAGGTGGCTGGCAATCAACTTTTCTCTGGAAATTAGAACTGAATAATACATACTCACGTTCCTAGAAGTAATCACAACACAAACTGAAAGGAGAGAGTATATAGAGTTTAAGTGAAAGACACTGCAAGGTAAAAGAAGAACAAATCACGTATAAAATTCTAGTAGCACTCAACAGACCACGTATAGACTCTTCCAACTGCCATAAACGTCATGAATATGAAAGTTTACAAGTAAGTGCTCTAATGAAAGACCAAAATGTAAAGAGAAGAGCAAAGAGCTTTTCTGGAATGTGGAGCACAACTCTGAACCTACAAACAGAATAACATTACCTTTTTATCTTTTTTTTAAAAGTTGAGCTGTGTTTATAACATAAACTTCCTGAACTCAATGCTGATTTAATAAAAAAAAGTCTGACATACTCCCATTGAAGGGATGGAAATGTACAGATACAAAATGAAAGACAGAAGAGTGATGAAGAACACGACAGAAATTACTTGTTACGAAATTCAGTGTGCCAACTTTCAATAAAATCAGCTAGGTCTCAAAATTTTGCCTAATCTCTTTTTTTGTTTCAATTTTCACATCACCATCTTGCATGCCATCTTGGACAATGACTTCCATCCACTCCATAATGTACTGGTTAGGCACAGGAGTACATTCAGCCAGAGACTCATTCCACGGAGATGTAACACTGAGCATCATAGGAATTCATTCCTACCTGTGGCCATCAAATTTTACAACTCCTCCCTCGGAGTGCCAGACACCCTGAGCCAATAGGCTGGTCCTGAACTTATTTCTACTTGGCATGATTAAATTAATATTTTTTAATTATTTATGGTTTTATATTGCTATATTTCTTCACGATTCTTGGTTGGTGCGGTTGTAATGAAACCCAGTTTCCCATCGGGATCAATAAAGTATGTCTGTCTGTCAATGTGAATCGGATATTTTCTATTAATTTAATATAACAATTTGGACTATGTTGTAGAAGTTATCCATTTGGAGTGAACTATTTGTTCCTTTGTCAGATTTTATACGAGTTTGCTCTGCTCTGCTGTGAGCAGCGATTGTTGTGGTTCTAAAACTTCCCACACTAATTGATTTTGCCAGACAGTTGACTTTCAGAACATCTTCAAAGCAAGACAGATGTACGTATTTTGTGTACTTGTGGTCATTTCCCAAGTATTTTAGGAAATGCAATCACCCACACTCTTGCTTTACAGTATTGAAAGGTTTACAATATAAGATAACTGAGTATTGTTTTACTTATCAACTATATGCACGGAATTATTGTGGCATTAATAACTGAGCATTGTGCCTAATACTTCTTTTCATTTCATTCACTGTATACAGAGACTGCTGCAGCATTCTGCAGCAGCACAGCAAAGTCTCTACAAAACTGTTTACTGGTAGCTGTTGAGCTAACAGGAAACACCTGCTATGGCAGATTTTGTTTTTCTTCTAATCTGAAATATTGAAATGCCAACTCTATATTTGGTAGCATGTTGTATTCTAACTCAAAAAGGTTTTTGGATCCATTTTCTGGTCCAGATACTTAACACATGAAGCCATTGCTAAAATGTATATTTTTGTGAACAGAATAGTAGGATGTAAATACTGACAAACTTCAAATCATGAACTGAATAATAACACTTATCATCCCAAATATGCGGTCCTTATCACTAATACAAACATCCTTTCATATGATTTCACAGAAGAGGGGAATAGGTAGACACATGGCAGGACTAAAACTGACATTTGATCAATATTGTAAACACATACTGAGTTTTTCCAGTCTTTCCTATGTAGAAATGCTGAGCTGGTAGTGCTCCTTCGTAATTAGTACAGTCAGTCTGGAACCTGATATGTTACTATCCATTCTTTTTAATTAATCTATTTTATTCCTTTGCTCAGCATAACAAAACTTCCAATTTCCAGATACAGTTACATTTACATTTCTTCTCCTGACAGATATCAGATATCAGAACACATCCATCAAAATATAGATATCACCACAACATCCTATACAAAAGCCCTTATTAGTATAGCAGACAGGTTTACATTTATATACTGCAGAAAAGCTTGCCATGATTTATGAAAACTATTTGTTTTTGAGTGTACCATGCATGTCAAAAGTCCAAAGGAATGTATTCTGTGATTACTTTTCGCCAACCAAAAAGTCAAGGGGCCTTATCGGATATCCAGCAAAGTAAAATGTTCTTCCTCGCACACAAAGTCAGGATGTTTACAAGTTTCTTCTGATGTGCATAAATAATACACCTGCTGGGTAAGCCTAAGAGAAAAGACACTGGGTCCAGTTCAAACTCCATCTTCAGAATCTTTTCCATTTCACCTAAATTATCACTCAAGTATGCCTGAAGTTTGGGACAAGTCCAAAGACAATAGGTGAAAGTCCCAGTATTTATTTTATATTTAAAACACTTTGGAGAAACCTCCGTCTTAAATTTCGAGAGCCGATCTGAAGTCAGATGGGTTCTATGCAGAATTTTGAGTTGCAATGGTTTAGTTCTATTGAAAACTGAAATCTTCTTTGCATTATCACAGTTGTCTTCCAAGCTTTCAGCTGTAATTTCTACTCCCAGCTCTTCCTCCCAGATCCTTCCCAGCTGCTCAGCCTCTCCACAAGGACATTCCCTCAGGATGCTGTAAAAGGTACTAATGGAGACTTCACCCTTAGAATGAAACACTCTCTTTTCTATGTCAAATCTATAGAAATCAGTTAACAATTATTTTTTTTCAGTATATAGTCTCTTATCTGAAAGAAACAAAAAAGATTCTTGTTTGGTATGTTAAATTTCTGTACTATTTGACTAAAAGACACCATCGTTCCTTCATCAAACAAATCTCCTAGATGGAAAATACCCTTAGAAATCCAAAGTTTAAATCCAGACTCCATTATGCCAGGATAAAAATCTGGACTGCCGGTTATTGGAGTGAAAGGTGATGTTTTCGCTGCGGTGCCCACAGTTTGTCACACCACCCTCCAAGCCCTGACTGTATTAAATGTTACTGGGTTGCGACAATATTCCTTAAATAGTTCCATCTTATTGAGGAAAAGCATAATAATAAGAGGGCATCTTGCTAGTGAAGCTTCAATGTCTACCCAAATTGAGGAGGGGTCCCTGCAATCCCAGTCAACCACATAAAATAAAAAGGAACGTAATTGATACGTTTTGATGTCTGGAAAATCCAGACCGCCCTGGACTACTGGGAAGCTGTAACTTAGACATTTTAATATAGGGTTTTATTTTTGCTCCAGATGAAAGAAAAAAATTCTTTTTTTTAAGCATTTGTTGGGAAAAAATGACTGGAATCATTTGTATTGGGTAGAGCAGATGAGGAAGACTGTTCCTTTGAGCAAGGATATTCTGCCAAGCCAAGAAATGGGAAGATCCTGTTTGATTTTGTCAAATAACTGTGTAAAGTTAGCTTTGAACAATTGATCAAATGTAGGTGTGATAAATATGCCTAAGTACACAACACAACTCTGCGACCAGTGGCAGGCAGGCAAATCCAGGGCAAAAAGCAAAAAGACCCACTTTTCAACATAATTGTATAATGGCTAAGCGTGTTGTAAAAACAAGCCTGAAGGCTTTGTGTGTCAATGCGAGGAGCATTCGTAACAAGGTGGATGAATTGAATGTGCAGATAGTTATTCATGAATATGATATAGTTGGGATCACAGAGACATGTCTCCAGGGTGACCAAGGATGGGAGCTCAACATCCAGGGGTATTCAATATTCAGGAGGGATAGACAGGAAAGAAAAGGAGGTGGGGTAGCATTGCTGGTTAGAGAGAAGATTAACGCAATAGAAAGGAAGGACATTAGCCTGGAGGATGTGGAATCGATATGGGTAGAGCTGCATAACACTAAGGGGCAGGAAACGCTGGTGGGAGTTGTGTACAGGCCACCTAACAGTAGTAGTGAGGTTGGGAATGGCATTAAACAGGAAATTAGAAAAGCGTGCAATAAAGGAACAGTAGTTGTAATGAGTGACTTCAATCTACATATAGATTGGGTGAACCAAATTGGTAAGGGTGCTGAGGAAGAGGATTTCTTGGAATGTATGTGGGATGGTTTTCTGAACCGACATGTCGAAGAACCAACTAGAGAGCAGGCCATTCTAGATTGGGTATTAAGCAATGAGGAAGGGTTAGTTAGCAATCTTGTCGTGCGAGGCCCCTTGGGTAAGAGTGACCATAATATGGTGGAATTCTTCATTAAGATGGAGAGTGACATAGTTAATTCAGAAACAAAGGTTCTGAACTTAAAGATGGGTAACTTGAAGGTATGAGACATGAATTAGCTAATATAGACTGGCAAATGATACTTAAAGGGTTGATGATGGAGATGCAATGGCAAGCATTTAAAGATCGCATGGATGAACTACAACAATTGTTCATCCCAGTTTGGCGAAAGAATAAAACAAGGAAGGTAGTGCACCCGTGGCTGACAAGGGAAATTAGGGATAGTATCAAGTCCAAAGAAGAAACATATAAATTAGCAAAAATAAAGTGGCAGACCTGAGGACTGGGAGAGATTCAGAGACCAGCAGAGGAGGACAAAGGGCTTAATTAGGAAAGGGAAAAAAGATTATGAGAGAAAGCTGGCAGGGAACATAAAAACTGACTGTAAAAGCTTTTACAGATATGTGAAAAGAAAAAGATTGGTCAAGACAAATGTAGGTCCTTTACAGTCAGAAACAGGTGAATTGACCTTTGGGAACAAAGACACGGCAGACCAATTGAATAACTACTTTGGTTCTGTCTTCACTAAGGAGGACATAAATAATCTTCTGGAAATAGTAAGGGACCGAGGGTCTAGTGAGATGGAGGAACTGAGGGAAATACATGTTAGTAGGGAAGTGGTGTTAGGTAAATTGAAGGGATTAAAGGCAGATAAATCCCCAGGGCCAGATGGTCTGCATCCCAGAGTGCTTAAGGAAGTAGCCCAAGAAATAGTGGATGCATTAGTGATCATTTTTCAAAACTCCTTAGGTTCTGGATTAATTCCTGAAGATTGGAGGGTGGCTAATGTAACCCCACTTTTTAAAAAAGGAGGGCAAAAGAAACAGGGGAATTATAGACCGGTTAGTGTGCCATCGGTGGTGGAGAAAATGCTAGAGTCGGTTATCAAAGATGTGATAACAGCACATTTGGAAAGAGGTGAAATCATCAGACAAAGTCAGCATGGATTTGTGAAAGGAAAATCATGTCTGACGAATCTTATAGAATTTTTTAAAGATGTATTTAGTAGAGTGGATAGGGGAGAGCCAGTGGATATGGTATATTTAGATTTTCAAAAGGATTTTGACAAGGTCCCGCACAAGAGATTAGTGTGCAAACTTAAAGCACACAGTATTGGGGGTATGGTATTGATGTGGATAGAGAATTGTTTGGCAGACAGGAAGCAAAGAGTGGGAGTAAACGGGATCTTTTCAGAATGGCAGGCAGTTACAAGTGGGGTACCACAAGGCTCAGTGCTGGGACCCCAGTTGTTTACAATATATATTAATGATTTAGACGAGGGAATTAAATGCAGCATCTCCAGGTTTGTGGATGACACGAAGCTGGGTGGCGGTGTTAGCTGTGAGGAGGATGCTAAGAGGATGCAGGGTGACTTGGATAAGTTAGGTCAGTGGGCAACTTCATGGCAGATGCAATTTATTGTGGATAAATGTAGGTTATCCACTTTGGTTGCAAGAACAGGAAAACAGATTATTATCTGAATGGTGGCCAATTTGGAAAAGCGGAGGTGCAACAAGACCTGGGTGTCATTGTACACCAGTCATTGAAGGTAGGCATGCAGGTACAGCAGGCGGTAAAAAAGGCAAATGGTATGTTGACATTCATAGCAAAAGGGTTTGAGTACAGGAGCAGGGAGGTTCTACTGCAGTTGTACAAGGCCTTGGTGAGACTACACCTAGAATATTGTGTGCAGTTTTGGTCCCCTAATCTGAGGAAAGACATTCTTGCCATAGAGGGAGTACAGAGAAGGTTCACCAGATTGATTCCTGGGATGGCAGGAATTTCATATGAAGAAAGATTGGATCGACTAGGCTTATACTCACCGGAATTTGGAAGATTGAGGGGGGATCTTATTGAAACGTATAAAATTCTAAAGGGATTGGACAGGCTAGATGCAGGAAGATTGTTTCTGATGTTGGGGAAGTCCAGAACGAGGGATCACAGTTTAAGGATAAAGGGGAAGCCTTTTAGGACCGAGATGAGGAAAAACGTCTTCACACAGAGAGTGATGAATCTGTGGTATTCTCTGCCACAGGAAACAGTTGAGTCCAGTTAATTGGCTATATTTAAGAGGGGGTTAGATATGGCCCTTGTGGCTAAAGGGATCAGGGGGTATGGAGAGAAAGCAGGTACAGGGTTCTGAGTTGGATGATCAGCCTTGATCATACTGAATGGCGGTGCAGGCTCGAAGGGCCAAATGGCCTTCTCCTGCATCTATTTTCTATGTTTCTATGTTTCTATGACCATTTAAAGGGGAAAACGCCCTGAGTGTCAGGTACCAGCTGCAGATACCCCAGAGGCATAGCCTCTGATTTAGTAAACTTGATTTTATAACCTGAAAAGGTGCTAAATGAATTGATACATTGTATAAGGTGGTGCACTGGTATAGCAGGGTTTGATAAGAAAATTAGAACATCATCTGCATACAATGTAATTTTATGTGACTTTAGTCCTATGTCTGGAGCAGACATTTTGGGGTTTCGCCGAATAGCCCTAGCCAATAGCTCGATCACTAGTGTGAAAGGTAGTGGTGATAAAGGGCAGCCCAGCCGGCTGCCGCTTAAAATACTAAAATTATCCGACCTAATAGCATTAGTGAGAATCGCAGCCAAAGGGTCTTTGTAAAGAACCTTCACTCACTTATAAAATTATTGCCCAAACCAAACCGTTCTAAAGTAAAAAAAATGATACAGCCATTCGACACAATCAAAGGCCTTTTCTGCATCTGAGGAAACTATGAAGCCAGAATCACATTAAGTAATCTTCTGATATTGTTAGATGACCGACGTCATTTTACAAAACCCATTTGATCCTCTTTTATGATCAAAGGTAACATAGTTTTTAATCATAACACTAAGGTTTTAGATAAGTTTTTAAAGTCAACATTTAACAATGAAATAGGCCTGTAGGAAGCTCTATCTTCGGGGCTCTTTCCTTTCTTAAGAATTAGGGAGATATAAGCTTCTCTCAATGATGGTGGGAGGAGAACACAATTAAATGAATGATTGAACATATTTAGCATAGGCTCTGATAATAACCCTGTGAACTCTTTATAGAATTCACTCATTAGTCCATCAGGACCAGGTAAGGACTACATCCTAGATTGTCCATCAATACATTGCTCAGATTGATGCAGTTTAGAATAGTAATTCTTAAACACAACATTAATCATTTTAGAATTACTAGCGAGGGCTCCTGTCCCATCCTTAATTGAAGCAATAGTCTGGGAGGCATTTTTCTTTCTAGATAAATAAAGCCAAATATCTACCTGGTTTTTCACCATGTTCAACCATTGTTTAGCAAAACTCAATTTTCTTTTGGCTGCTTGTGTAAGTAAAGAGTTTAGTGTACAGCGTAGGGCTGTGATATTCTGTAACTTGGCTGCAGAAGGCTTATTAATATAATCCTTTTCAGTTGCCACAAGCCTTGATTCCATTAGACGCTGCCATTCCACAGCTTGTCGCTTCTTACTAGCAGAGTAAGAATTATTAATCCTCTTCCATAGGCCTTAGCGGTTTCCCAGAGCATCGATGGACTGCTAGCTTATTTGGAATTAAGAGAGAGGAAGGTTTTGAATTTGAAAGTAAAGTAGTCTATAAATTTATTATCTTTTCGAATAAAAGTATTCAGCCTCCATTGTCTAGATCATGCTGAATTATCTTTGGTCTTAATATTTCAACATACTGCTGCATGGTGATAAATAGCGATATTTCAAATTTTGCAGGATACATCTAAATCTAGGAGCATTTTAGGGGTTAGAAAAAAAGTCTATTCTTGTGTGGATTAGACAAACAATGTGAAGTCTTTGTCCGAGGGATGTAACAACCACCAGTCATCCACAAGTCCTAATTTTCCACATAAGCCCTGATTTGTTTGGACTGTGAGGAGAGCAATGGGGACCACTAGGCACTC
Organism: Hemitrygon akajei; assembly: GCF_048418815.1. Classification (NCBI taxonomy): domain Eukaryota; kingdom Metazoa; phylum Chordata; class Chondrichthyes; order Myliobatiformes; family Dasyatidae; genus Hemitrygon; species Hemitrygon akajei. The sequence goes on from NC_133124.1 coordinate 198,459,450, forward strand.
TCTCCATCAATGGGTCCATGAGACAATTAAAATCCCCACTTACAATAATGTTTTGTATTGAAAAGTTTGTAAGTTTGGAAAAAGCATCTGTTAGGAATTTGAGAAGATGAGCTAGAGAGCAGCAAGGATTGAGAATACCATATCCCTCTCCATATATTGAAGCCTTTACAATCACAAATCTTCCATAATTATCCTTAATGCAGTCTAATAACTTAAAAGGTAAGTTCTTCCTAATTAAAATGGCCATCTCCTGGTATTAAAAGATGAAAAATAGACTTGATCAAATCCACTGTGTTGTAGTTTTAGATGTTCTTTATCATTTAAATGTGTCTCCTGCAATAAGGCTACATCCACCCTTTCTTTTTTTCAGGTTTAGTAGGATTTTCTTTCTCTTGATTGGTCAATGATTCCCCTTACTGTTCCAAGTGCACAATTTTAATATATTACTGGTCATAACCCTTTATAACAAGCATGTGACTCCAGAGGAGAAGAAACCCGATTTATCAGCTGAGCAGCAATAAGTAAATAAATCACATACAAGAACCAAGCCCCAACAGCGCTGAACAAGAGGACTGATTTCCACAGTTGAAGTGGATATATGAAACTTCTAGCACCCCATATTCTCCCCATTGCCAATGTGGCATTTAACAGTCAAAAATGAAAACAGGTCATAATTTATCAATCCACCTATTTGTTACCGTCATGTTTAAATCTGTTCAGACCGGAGCAGCACAGCTAACTTAAACAAATAATGAAACTGTAGTAATCAAAATAAACACGTTACCCATCCTATAAGATATCGTACCGTCGAGTAATGAAAAGGTAAAAGGAAACGACCATCGAGCATTTTATCGTCCATAACCAGGGCTACACAATATACTGCATACATTCTTTGCCCAACGTGTCCATAAAAGTTTTAGTTTTGCCAAGAGAATCATCTATTTTGGTGGTCCCGTTGTAGGTGATTTTCAGCGCCGCTGAGTATAGTACTGGCTTCCAGATTCTCTCAGCACTTCCTTACCTGGTCGAATTCCTTGCGCTTCCGAATAACGGCTGCCGAAAAATCTTTAAAAAACATAAGCCTGGCTCCCTCATATATTAAAGCCTGGGCATCAGTCCCGCGGTGCCTCGAAGCCTCCATCACTCTTTGCTTATCCTGTGCCCGGTTTTGGCGCCAGCGTACGGTGAGATCTTCCCGCTTTAATGCGTCTAACCTTCGTTTCCAAATCAAGGAAATTAGGCAACCAGCCCTCAAAAACTTCGCTGGCTGGCTGCCTTCTGTATCTTCAGGTAGACCGATGATTCGTATATTCTTTCTCCTACCTCTGTTCTCAAGGTCATCGATATTGTTAGGCACGCTTTGAACTTGCTTTTCTAGCGCCTGGATGCGGCGTTGGGCCTGATCAGTTTTAGTTTCTACCGCGGAGACTCGGCCCTCGGCTTCGGTCATTGTTTTATCAAGATTTTTAAGCTCCAATGGGTGGTTTTTTAGATAGATAGATAGATACTTTATTCATCCCCTTGGGGAAATTCAACTTTTTTTCCAATGCCCCATACACTTGTTGTAGCAAAACTAATTACATACAATACTTAACTCATTAAAAGTATGATATGCATCTAAATCACCATCTCAAAAAGCATTAATAATAGCTTTTAAAAAGTTCTTAAGTCCTGGCGGTAGAATTGTAAAGCCTAATGGCATTGGGGAGTATTGACCTCTTCATCCTGTCTGAGGAGCATTGCATCGATAGTAACCTGTCGCTGAAACTGCTTCTCTGTCTCTGGATGGTGCTATGTAGAGGATGTTCAGAGTTATCCATAATTGACCGTAGCCTACTCAGCGCCCTTCGCTCAGCTACCGATGTTAAAATCTCCAGTTCTTTGCCCACGACAGAGCCCGCCTTCCTTACCAGCTTATTAAGACGTGAGGCGTCCCTCTTCTTAATGCTTCCTCCCCAACACGCCACCACAAAGAAGAGGGCGCTCTCCACAACTGACCTATAGAACATCTTCAGCATCTCACTACAGACATTGAATGACACCAACCTTCTTAGGAAGTACAGTCGACTCTGTGCCTTCCTGCACAAGGCATCTGTGTTGGCAGTCCAGTCTAGCTTCTCGTCTAACTGTACTCCCAGATACTTGTAGGTCTTAACCTGCTCCACACATTCTCCATTAATGATCACTGGCTCCATATGAGGCCTAGATCTCCTAAAGTCCACCACCATCTCCTTGGTCTTGGTGATATTGCGACGCAGGTAGTTTGAGTTGCACCATATCACAAAGTCCTGTCTCAGTTTCCTATACTCCTCCTCCTGCGTGTCATCAGCGAACTTCTGCACATGGCAGGACTCCGAGTTATATTGGAAGTCTGATGTGTACAGGGTGAACAGGACCGGAGAGAGTACTTACCACCGTGTCAGACCTACAGTCTCCCAACCGCACATACTGAGGTCTATCTGTCAAGTAGTCCACTATCCAATCCACCATGTGAGAGTCTACTCCCATCTCCGTTAGTTTGTGCCTTAAGATCTTGGGCTGGATGGTGTTAAAGGCACTAGAGAAGTCAAGGAATGTAATCCTCACAGCACAACTGATCCCATCTAGGTGAGAGAGTGATTTGTGCAGCAAATACGTGATAGCATCCTCCACTCCCACGTTCTCCTTATACGCAAACTGAAGAGGATCCTGGGCGTGCCTGGTTTGTGGCCTCAGATTCTGTATTATCAGCCGCTCCATGGTCTTCATCACGTGCGACGTCAAGGCAACAGGTCTGAAGTCATTCAACTCCTTTGGTTGTGGTTTCTTCGGTACCGGGACAATACAGGATGTTTTCCACTGTCTGGGTACTCTTGGGTCTTGGGTTTTGGAATGTTAGAGAGTGTGGAGCCAGCTTCTCGTCGAATATTTTGGATATGTTCTCCGTAACATCCTGAATTACTTGACGAAAAGCAGATTCCATAGCGTTAGCATAGCTAGCAGCAGCTAGCTCCTCAGCCCCGGGCAAGCGCTCTGTGCAGACCATCTTTTTAGTACCTTTCGAAGGCATGGTGTTGAAGCATCTCAAAAAAATACTCATCAATGTTCATGTCATTAAATCCGAGCATTTTAAAAGAAAAACTTGAAAAGGATAAGTTTATATGCGAAATTATCAGTGTTGCGGCGCTGAGCTCAGCAAAGCAAACTTTTCACTGCGCCGCCATCTTGAAACCCCGTGAAATGTTCCTATTCTTTGAAAGTATGGCATTGCAGCCTATGCTGTGTCTGTGGTTAAGTGACTTAGATTGAGGCCACAGAACTGGAAAATTATACTATATTTCTATCCCTTCACCTGGGTCATTTTAATACTGATTATTATGTAAAGGTAGACTGAAAATTAAGACTCCGTAATGAAAATCTTGCACCACAATGATGTTTGTGATACCCATATGACTCGCCGATATCCAAAATTCATCATCTTTCACCTTCTTGTGTAATTTTGTCTCAGGATGCTTTCGTGAATATGAAAGGTAGATTTCAATGCAACAGCTAGTATGCGTTCAGCAATTAAACTGATTACGAATGCACGCATGCTTTCTACATCCAGATACAAACATCTATGCAAAATGTTTTTACTTTATAATCTATGTAAAGCAATTCGAGGCTGCATGCGGATGTCTAAAGGTTGCTATATAAATAGTTATTATTATTGCTGCTGTATTTTTCTCACTCACGCTGGTAAAACCTTGGATACTGTCATAGCCAAGCACAGTCACTTTTCAAATGTTATCAATCTTCCGACTATTTCTTTGTTGATTTGATATTGTTGCTTTCCGGAAATTTACATAGACATAGCTGCTTTGACTTAATGTGCAATGATTTTGGGATCTTATCAGTTGTGGATATTACTCTTGGGAGAAGGTATACAATGTTCATGTTCCATAATCTTTAAATCTCCTCTAATAATTCAGCGCATTTCTGGTGTATTTCACTTATTGATTTCTGTAAATTATGTGTGCTTGGAATGGCTGTATCTATTAAATTAATTGTTCTGAAGTACGGGTGTAGCCAGTCGCACACGCTTGTCATTTTTTAGGAACTTCCGGGCTATTCTACATTTCTACTGTGTTTAGCCTTGAAGCTTTCTGAAGATTTACATAATTACTACTGTGAAACTGTTGATGAAGTGTTCACTCTGTCCTGTCATGTCCATCCCGAATTCCGTTGCTCGGTAATATATACGCATTATGAATGTGTTTATTTCTAATGACAATTCTATGCATGTCTTTCTTCTCTTTACTGCTTGAGTGATCGCAGTTGTAACTGGAATGCTCCCCTGAGAAAAACTTGCAGAAGTCACAGCCGGTTATGTTGATGGACTACTTTGAATGTTAGCACTATATTTCTCAGGTTTACTGGTGCCTCGCCGCCTGTTCAGCAGTACACCATCTGTCTGCTCAGATCATGCGGATGTTCTAAATGTAGAGCCAGGTTCTTCCACTGGATAACTTTTTCTCAACAGTGATAACGTCTTCATATATCTGGGGTGTGCTCTCATTTAAGTTAAGTGACGTATACTTTGGATCAAAATTTCATATATATGTGAGGAGAGCTGATTCCTGTTTCCGTTGATTAAACTATATCCTTAGAAGTTTTATTTGACGGGTGTCTAAAATTTAAGGGACTGTTATGCATTCTGTCATAGGTAATGCTAATCTAAGCGCATTCGAATGTAGAAGATGTTATCCGAAATGTGTCTTTTCATTTCTTCTTTTTGTAAATTTTCCAGATTGTTTTAGAACCAAGATATTATGCAAAAATACATTAATATAGGTGTAGAGAAACTGTTTATTTCATTTGTTATATTGTTAATATTGAGCTCCGATTGGCAGATTTTTTAAGCCTTGAAGTAAATTCTGTTGAACGTTTTTCATTTATTGCACATTGATCTGTTTTCTTTCCTTGTTGATCACCAGATACTTAGATGTTGCATATTCATCCATCGGTTTTATTGTTTCCTGAACTCTATTTTTTATTCCAATAGCACTACTGCAGATTTCCTTATGTTTAATATCTTGCATGTATCCAGTTCAAAGTTCATGCTTATGAGTCCATGACACTATCAGATATAGAAGCATAAGTTGGCCATTTGGCCAATCCAGTCTGCAACATAGAAACGTAGAAAACCTACAGCACAATACAGGCCCTTCGGCCCAATAGGTTGTGCAGAACATGTCCCTACCTTATTAGGCTCACCTATAGCCCTCTATTTTACTAAGCTCCATGTACCTATCTAAACACCTCTTACAACATTCTATCGTATCCGCGTCCACCACCGTTGTCGGCAGCCCATTCCACGCACTCACCACTCTCTCAGAAAAAAACATACTCCTGACAACTCCTCTGTACCTACTCCAAGCACCTTAAAACAGTGCCCTCTTGCGTTCGGCATTTCAACCGTGGCAAAAAGGCTCTGACGGTCCACATGATCAATGCCTCTCAGCTTGTACACCTCTATCAATTCACATCTCATCCTCCTTCACACTAAGGAGAAAAGGCCGGGTTTACTCAACCTATTCTCATAAGGCATGCTCCGCAATCCAGTCAACATCCTTGTAAATCTACTCTGCACCCGTTCTATTACTTCCACATCCTTCCCACAGTGAGGCGACCAGAAACGTGCTCAGTACTCCAAATAGGGTCTGACCAGGGTCCTATAAAGCTGCAACATTACCTCTCGGCTCCAAAATTCAATTCGCCGATTGATGAAGGCCGATACACTATACGCCTTCTTTACCACAGAGTCAACCTGTGCAGCTGCTTTGGGTGTCCTATACTTGGACTCCAAGATCCCCCTGATCCTCCACACTGCCAAGAGTCTTACCATTAATACTATATTCTGCCATCAGATTTGACCCACCAAAATGAGTCACTTCACACTTATGTGATTTCAAACTCCATCTGTCACTTCTCAGCCCAGTTTTGCACCCTATCAATCACCCGCTGTAACCTCTGACAGCCTTCCACACTATGCACAACATCTCCAAGACTTTGTGTCATCAGCAAACTTACTAGCCCATCCCCACCTCCTCACTCAGGTCATTTATAAAAACCACGAAGAGTAAGGGTCCCAGAACAGATTCCTGAGGAACTCCACTGGTGACCGACCTCCATGCAGAATATGACCCGTCAACAACCACACTTTGCCTTCTGTGGGCAAGCCACTTCTGGATCCACAAAGCGATGTAACCTTGGATCCCATGCCTCCTTACTTTCTCAATAAGCCAACATGGGGTACCTTATCAAATGTCTTGCTGAAATCGATATACACAACATCTACTGCTCTTCCTTCATCAATGTGTTTAGTCACATCCTCAAAAATAGTTCAATCAGGCTCGTAGGGCACGACCTGCCCTTTACAAAGCTATGGTGACTACTCCTAATCATATTATCTCTCCAAATGTTCATAAATCCTGCCTCTGAGGTCTTTGCCCGTCATCTTACCAACTACTGAGATAGGATTAACAGGTCTATAATTTCCTGGGCTATCTCTACTCCCTTTCTTGAATAAAGGAACAACATCCGCAACTTTCCAATCATCCGGAACCTCTGCCATCCCCATTGATCTTGCAAACATTGTTGCCAAAGGCTCCGTAATCTCCTCCCTCGCCTGCCACAATAGCCTAGGGTACATTTTGTCATGTCCCAGCAACTTATCCAACTAAATGCTTTCCAAACGCTCCAGCACATCCTCTATCTTAATATCTACATGGTCAACCTTTTCAGTCTGCTGCAAGTCATCACTGGGATGCGAACTGGGATGATGTTTTTTTCAGTGAAAAGTACTATGGACATGTCGTCGGTGTTTAAGGATCTCTTGCAGGATGTCAGCGATAAATTTGTCCCGGTGAGGAAGATAAAAAATGGTAGGGTGAAGGAACCATGGGTGACAAGTGAAGTGGAAAATCTAGTCAGGTGGAAGAAGGCAGCATACATGAGGTTTAGAAAGCAAGGATCAGATGGGTCTATTGAGGAATATAGGGTAGCAAGAAAGGAGCTTAAGAAGGGGCTGAGAAGAGCAAGAAGGGGGCATGGGAATGCCTTGGCGAGTAGGATAAATGAAAACCCCAAGGCGTTCTTCAATTATGTGAAGAACAAAAGGATGACAGGAGAGAAGGTAGGACCAATTAGAGATAAAAATGGGAAGATGTGCCTGGAGGCTATGGAAGTGAGCGAGGTCCTCAATGAATACATCTCTTGGGTATTCACCTCTGAGAGGGAACTTGATGACGGTGAGGATAATATGAGTAAGGTTGAGGTTCTGGAGCATGTTAATATTAAGGGAGAGGAGGTGTTCGAGTTGTTGAAATACATGAGGACGGATAAGTCCCTGGGGCCTGACGGAATATTCCCCAGGCTGTTCCACGAGGCAAGGGAAGAGATTGCTGAACCTCTGGCTAGGATCTTTATGTCCTCGTTGTCCAGGAGAATGGTAGCGGAGGATTGGAGGGAGGCGAATGCTGTGCCTTTGTTCAAAAAAGGTAGTAGGGATAGTCCAGGTAATTATAGACCAGTGAGTCTTACGTCTGGTGGGAAAGCTGTTGGAAAAGATTCTTAGAGATAGGATCTATGGGCATTTAGAGAATCATGGTCTGATCAGGAACAGCCAACATTGCTTTGTGAGGGGCAGATCGTGCCTAACAAGCCTGATAGGTTTATTTGTGGAGGTGACCTGGCATATAGATAAGGGTAGTGCAATGGATATGATCTACATGGATTTTAGTAAGGCATCTGGCAAGGTTCCTCATGGTAGGCTTATTCAGAAAGTCAGAAAGCATGTGATCCAGGGAAGTTTGGTCAGGTGGATTCAGAATTGGCTTGCCTGCAGAAGGCAGAGGGTCGTGGTGGAGGGAATACATTCAGATTGGAGGGCTGTGACTAGTGGTGTCCCACAAGGTTCTGTTCTGGGACCTCTACTTTTTGTGACTTTTATTAACGACCTGGATGTGGGGGTAGAACGGTGGGTTGGCAAGTTTGCAGACGACACAAAGATTGGTGGTGTTGTAGCTAGTGCAGAGGATTGTCGAAGATTGCAGAGAGGATGCAGAAGTGGGCTCAGAAGAGGCAGATGGAGTTCAACCCGGAGAAGTGTGAGGTGGTACACATTGGAAGGACAAACTCCAAGGCAGAGTACAAAGTAAATGGCAGGATACTTGGTAGTGAGGAGGAGCAGAGAGATCTGGGGGAACATGTCCACAGATCCCTGAATGTTGCCTCACAGGTAGAAAGGGTAGTTAAGAAAGCTTATGGGGTGTTAGCTTTCATAAGTCGAGGGTGAGAGTTTAGGAAACGCGATGTAATGATGCAGCTCTATAAAACTCTGGTTAGGCCACACTTGGAGTACTGTGTCCAGTTCTGGCCACCTCACTATAGGACAGATGTGGAAGCATTGGAAAGGGTACAGAGGAGATTTACCAATATGCTGCCTGGTTTAGAGAGTACGGATTATGATCAGAGATTAAGGGAGATAGTGCTTTACTCTTTGGAGAGGAGGATAAGAGGAGACATGATAGAGGTGTACAAGATATTAACAGGAATAGACAGAGTGGACAGACAAGTGCCTCTTCCCCAGGGCACCACTGCTCAGTAAAAGAGGACATGGCTTTAAGGTAAGGGGAGGGAAGTTCAAGAGGGATATTAGAGGAAGGATTTTTACTCAGAGAGTGGTTGGTGCGTGGAATGCACTGCCTGAGTCAGTGGTGGAGGCAGATACACTAGTGAAATTTAAGAGGCTACTAGACAAGTATATGGAGGAATTTAAGGTGGGGGGGGGGTTATATGGGAGGCAGGGTTTGAGGGTCGGCACAACGTTGTAGGTCGTAGGGCCTGTAATGTGCTGTACTATTCTATGTTCTATGTTCTAGCGCTGCAATCACTAATATCCTGTTCCATAGTGAATACTGAGGTAAAGTACTCATTAAGTACCTCTGCTATTTCTTCCAGTTTCATACACACTTTCCCACTGTCACATTTGATAGGTCCTATTGTTTCACGTCGTATCTGCTTGCTCTTCACATACTTTAAGAATACTTTAGGGGTTTACTTAAATCTGGCCGCAAAGGCTCTCTCATGGAACCTTCTGGCTCTACTAATTCACTTCTTAAGCTCTTTCCAAGTAGACAACATACAATAGGCAGTAGGTGCAGGAGTAGGCCATTCAGCCCTTAGAGCCAGCACAGCCATTCACTGTGATCATGGCTGATCATACACAATCAGTACCCCGTTCCTGCCCTCTCCCCATATCCCTTGACCCCACTATCTATATGAGCTCTATCTAACTCTCTCTTGAAAGCATCCAGAGACTTGGCCTCCACTGCCTTCTGGGGCAGAGCATTCCACATATTCACCACTCTCTAGATGAAATGTTTCCCCACCTCGCTGTTCTAAATGGCCTACCCCTTATTCTTAAACTGTAGCCTCTAGTTCTGGAATCACCCATCAGCGGGAACATGCTTCCTGCCTCCAGCGTGTCCAATCCCTTAATAATCTTATATGTTTCAATCAGATCCCCTCTCATCCTTCTAAATTCCAGTGTGTACAAGCCCAGTCCCTCCAATCATTCAACATATGACAGTCCCGCCATTCCGGGAATTAACCTTGTGAACCTACGCTGCACTCCCTCAATAGCAAGAATGTCTTTTCTCAAATTTGCAGAACAAAACTGCACACAATACTCCAGGTGGGGTCTCACCAGGGGCCTGTACAGCTGGTGAAGGACCTCATTACTCCTATACTCAATTCCTCTTGTTATAAAGGCCAGCATGCCATTAGCTTTCTTCACTGCCTGTTGTACCTGCATGTTTACTTTCATTGACTAATGCACAAGAACACCTAGATCTCGTTGTACTTCCCTTTTTCCTAACTTGACTCCATTTAGATAGCAATCAGCCTTCCTGTTCTTGCCATCAAAGTGGATAACCGCACATTTATCCACATTAAAGTGCATCTGCCATACATTTGCCCAATCACCCAACCTGTCCAAGTCACCCTGCATTCTCATAACATCCTCCTGACATTTCACACTGCCGCCCAGCTTTGTGTCATCGGCAAATTTGCTGATATTACTTTTAATTCCTTCATCTAAATCATTAATGTATGTTGTAAACAGCTGCGGTCCCAGCACTAAACCTTGTTGTACCCCACTTGTCACAGCCTGCCATTCCAAAAGGGACCCGTTAATCGCTACTCTTTGTTTCCAGTCAGCCAGACAATTTTCAATCCATGTCAGTACTCTGTTCCCAATACCATGTGCCCTCATTTTGCCCACTAATCTCCTATGTGGGACTTTATCAAAAGCTTTTTGGAAGTTCAGGTACTCTGCTTCCACTGGTTCTCCCTTGTCCATTTTCATAGTTACATCCTCAAAAAACTCCAGAAGATTAGTCAAGCATGATTTTCCCTTCATAACTCCATGCTGACTCAGACTGATCCTTCTACTGCTATCCAAATATGTCGTAATTTCCTCTTTTATAATTGACTCCAGCATCTTTCCCACTACTGACATCAGGCTAACCGGTCTATAATTCCATGTTTTCTCTCTCCCTCCTTTCATGAAAAGTGGGACAGCATTAGACACCCTCCAATTCGCAGGAACTAATCCTGAATCTATAGAACATTGGGAAATGATTATCAATTCCTCTACGATTTCTAGAGCCACCTCCTTACGTACACTGGGATGCAGACCATCGGGTCCCGGGGACTTATCAGCCTTCAGACCCAACAGTCTATCCAACACTGTTTCTTGCCTGATATAAATTTCATTCAGTTCATCCATTACCCTAGTTCCTTGGGCCACTATTACATCTGTGAGATTGTTTGTGTCTTCCCTAGTGAAGACAGATCCAAAGTACCTGTTCAACTCATCTGCCATTTCCTTGGTCCCCATAATAAATTCACCCGTATCTGACTTCAATGGCCCAAGTTTGGTATTAACTATTCTTTTGCTTTTCACATACCTAAAGAAGCTTTTACTATCCTCCTTTATAATCTTGGCTGGTTTACATTCACACCGCTTTTTTTTCCCTGCGGATTGCCTTTTTTATTATCTTCTGTTGCTTTTTAAAAGCTTCCCAGTCCTCTGGCTTCCCGCTCATCTTTGCGATGTTATACTTCTCTTTTATTGTTATACTCTCCTTTACTTCCCTCGTCAGTCACGGCCGTCCCTTACTACCCTTAGGTTCTTTCTTCCTCTTTGCAATCAACTGACCCTGCACCTTCTGCATTATTCCCAGTGTTACGTACCCGTGACACGTGACAGTGGTACCCTTGTCACGTGACTGGGGTTGAAGTTATACTGGACATGAGGTAATGGTGGAGTGATGTCATTTTCCCACCAGTAGAGGTCATGTGACAGGTTTTTTCTACAGGGTATAAAAGGGAGACCCACCCTGTCAGGTGGGGCAGTTCGTGGCTGGATTTGCCAAGATGACTTCATATCACTGTGTGATTTAATGTGATGACGCAGTTTAGTTAAAAATGAAGTTTTATATAATGCCTAAAGTTTAAAAGGTCAGAGCCAACGGTTTCTTTGCTAGTGGGGAGTGAAGAGAAGTTTGGAAAATGGAGATCGAGAAAAATCGATTTTCGATGGATTGACTTCGACCTTGTGTGATCCTCATTCGGAAGGATTTCGTTTACTATTCTCATGATAGTCTCCGCTGGAAAAAGTGGGAGATTGAGAATATTGTGGAAGGAAGGTCAGTCACTTTAAGCTGATATATTTAATAGAATTCGACGTGGGAGTTCGACGCTGGGAATCGAAGGAATTCGACGTGGAAGAGAATTTACATCGCTTTAAAAAGTCTCTCCTTTTAAAAGTACCGTGAGCTTTTGAACTGTCGGCATATCGTTTTAAAATACTTTTTCTTTCGGCATATCGGTTTTAAAGACCTGAGTTCTTTTCAATACTGCTTTAAAGACTGTTTGGGACTGCAACGCTATTAAGGACTGTTTGAGCAGCTGAGCTCGGATCATTGTTTGGGTTTGTTTACATTTGAAGGGGGTTTGTTATCAGTGTTTAATAAACGTGTTATTTGTTATAAAACCCTTCGTCTAACTCATCTATAATTATTGTTGCCTGAATACGTAACATTAAATATGGGGGCTACGTCCGGAATTGAATTGTTTGAGTTTAATAAGTTTTTTGAATTTTGAATCGGTGTTTTGGTAACGGGGCTTGCTCGATTTTTTTTTGTTTGATTGGCTTGTGAGTGGTATTCGGCAACGATGAATATTGATGAGTTTCTGGATTCGCCAGACGCGGATTTGTTAGCGAAGGCGAAAAAAACTGAAGTCTCTGAACTTGCTAATCGGTTGCATCTTAAAGGGATTTTGCCAACTACATCAAAAGCTGTAATACAGAGAAAAATCGCGTCTCACTATGTGGCTTCTGGTCATTTTGAAGAATCGATTTTAGAATCGTTTCCAATAAGTAATCTGGAGATGCAGTTGCAAATTGAACAAATGATGTTAGAAAGGTGTAAATTGGAAGCTGAGCAAAAGCAAAGAGATTTTGAATATGCAATGGCGAAATTAAGGTCTGTAGAACAGTCTGCTGATTCTAAAAAACCGTTTGTTGCTAGCCAAGAAATTAAATTGGTCCCTCCATTTAGTGAAACAGAAGTGGAGAGATATTTTCAACATTTTGAAACTATTGCTCGGATGTCAGAGTGGCCGAAAGATAAATGGTCAGTGTTATTACAGAGTGTAATCAAAGGCAAGGCACGACACGTTTACACAGCTTTAACTGCTGCGCAAGCATTAGATTATGATATTGTGAAGACAAATATTCTCAAATCGTATGAATTGGTCCCAGAAGCGTACAGGGAAAGATTCAGGAGTTTGAAAAAGTCCGTGGAAAAGACTTATGTGGAATTTGCCTATGATAAAGTTATGTGTTTTGAGAGATGGGTTTCTTCTAAAAATGTAAATGAGGACTATGAGACATTGAGAGAGCTGATTTTGATGGAGGAATTTAAAAGAAGCATTCCTGTTGAAGTAAGGACCTACTTAAATGAGAGGGATACTGATAAATTGCAGGACTGTGCTAGATTAGCTGATGAGTATGTTTTAATCCATAAGAATAAATTTCCTCAGGGTAGAATTTTTAAGAGGAAAAATAATATGGAGACTCAAGGTAAATCAGAAATTAAATTAGAGGTTAATGAGAGAGGTAAGGAGGAAGGAAAACCTGTGAAGGAAAGACAGTTTGGTCTTATTTGTAACTATTGTAAGAAGCCTGGCCATGTAATAGCTAACTGTTTCAAATTGAAGAAGAAAGAGAAGGAAGCAGTTCCGGATGCTTGTGTGCAACATACTAAAGCACCTGTAAAGGTACAGGGTTTGGTAAACACAAATGAGGATTTGTTAGAGTCTGACAAAGTTAGAAAGGGATATGATCATTTTATAACTGAAGGGTTTGTATCCTTGAAAGAAGGATCTACTCTGGTGCCAATAAAAATTCTTAGGGATACTGGAGCTTCTCAATCACTGATGTTAGATAGTGTGTTGAAGTTTAATGAAGAGAGTGATATTGGTGAGGTAAATTACATAAGAGGTGTTGGAAGTGATTTTATGCCTGTACATTTACATGAAGTAAATTTAAAGTCAGGGTTAGTTACAGGATTTGTTAAGGTAGGATTACAGCATACCTTACCAGTGAAGGGTATTTCTTTATTGTTAGGTAATGACTTGGCAGGTGGACAAGTTTTTCCTGAAGTGCATTTGACAATGGAATCAGAGGTACCTGAGGTGAATTCTAACACAGATTCTTCTTGTGTTGTGACTAGAGCTATGGCTAAAAAAATTGATGTGCAGAATGAGGTTGTTTCTCATGACTGTTCAACTCAGGATTTGAGTTTTGAGGATGTGTCAGAGACTTTCTTACCTTCGTTGTTTGAACAAGATTCTGGGAGTAAGTCTGACTATGAAGATTTATCTCTGTCTCGGAAGGAGATGATAGCAGAGCAGAATAGAGATCCTGAGATTATAAAATTAAGGGAACAAGCTTTACTAGGTAGTGAAATTGAGAAGGTGTCAGTAGGATATTACTTGGAAAAAGGAGTGTTGATGAGGAAGTGGAGGTCGCCTACAATTCCTGCAAGTGAGGAATGGAATGTTGTTTATCAGGTGTTTGTTCCTAAAGTTTATCGGAATGAGATTTTGACTTTAGCTCATAGTGTGCCTTTAGGTGGACATCAAGGGGTAAGGAAAACTGTGGACAAGATTTTAAAACATTTTTACTGGCCTGGTTTAAGAAAAGATGTGGCGATGTTTTGTAAGACGTGCCATACTTGTCAAATTGTGGGTAAACCAAATCAGGTTACATCAGTAGCTCCATTACAACCTATTCCAGCATTCGGTGAACCGTTTTCTGAAGTTATTGTAGATTGTGTTGGTCCATTACCAAAGACAAAAACTGGTTATCAGTATTTGTTGACTATCATGTGTACTTCGTCTAGGTTTCCAGAGGCAGTACCACTTAGGAATATAAAAGCTAAAACTGTGACGAAGGCTCTTATAAAATTCTTTACTTATTTTGGATTGCCTAAGGAAATACAAACTGATCAAGGTAGTAATTTTATGTCTGGATTGTTTCAACAGATAGTTTATAAATTGGGAGCTAAGCAAATTACTTCGTCTGCATACCATCCAGAATCGCAAGGTGCTTTGGAGAGGTTTCATTCTACTCTCAAGAATATGATTAGGACATATTGTGTGGAGAATGAAGGTGACTGGGATGAGAGTATAAGCTTACTTTTATTTGCAGTAAGGGAATCGGTACAGGAATCTTTAGGTTTTAGTCCATTTGAACTTGTGTTTGGACATAGAGTTAGAGGACCTTTAGCTTTATTGAAGGAACAATGGATTAGTAAGGAAGTGCATACTAATTTGTTGGACTATGTTTTGAAATTTAAGGGCAGGTTACATAGAGCTTGTAGCTTAGCCAAGGAAAATTTAAAGTTGGCTCAGGAGAAAATGAAAACTTGGTATGATAAGGAAGCTAGGATGAGGATGTTTAAGATTGGAGATAAGGTGTTGGTTCTTTTCCCAGTGCAGACAAATCCTTTACACGCTAGATTTCATGGACCTTATGAAATTGTGTCTAGAGTTAATGATGTGGATTATGTAATAAAAACTCCAGATCGTAGAAGGTCAACACAACTTTGCCACATAAATATGATTAAACCATATTTTGAGAAACAATCTGATACTGTGACTGTTGTGGTTAGTGAGAATGAGTTGGATTTAACTGGGAACATGATAGATGATTCATCTGACTTTCATTCTAAATCTAACATTGTTTCTGTTAGGTTACCTAATTCGACTATTTTGGAAAATATGGATGAGAAATTAGCACATTTACAGTTAGAGCAGAAACAACAGATGAAGGAATTGATTTTTAAGTATAAGGATTTGTTTCCAGATGTTCCGAGAAGGACTACTATAGCTTCACATGATGTAGATGTTGGAGATGCCAAACCTATTAAACAACATCCATATAGGATGAACATGGAAAAATGTGAACTTGCTGAGAAAGAAATTGAATACATGTTAGAGAATGATATTATTAGACATTCTAACTCGAATTGGAGTTCGCCATGTGTTATGGTGCCAAAACCTGATGGTAGTATTAGGTTTTGTACGGACTATAGAAAGGTGAATGCTGTAACGAAAACAGATGCATATCCAATTCCTAGAGTAGATGATTGTGTAGATAAAGTTGGGAAAGCAAAATTCCTTACAAAGATTGATTTATTGAAAGGGTATTGGTGTGTTCCATTAACGGACAGAGGTAGAGAGATTTCTGCATTTGTAACTCCATCTGGGTTATATGAGTATAATGTTCTTCCATTTGGGATGAAGAATGCCCCAGGTACTTTTCAGAGGATGATTAATTCTGTGATTCAGAGTTTGAAAGATACTGATGCTTATATTGATGATTTAGTGACAGGAAATGATACTTGGGAAGCACACATTATTGCGGTGGAGAAATTGTTTGAAAAGCTTTCAAAAGCTAACTTGACTATTAATTTAGCCAAGAGTGAATTTGGACATGCCACGGTGACTTACCTTGGTTATGTTGTGGGTCAAGGTAAGGTAGCTCCTGTTCAGGCAAAAGTTCAGGCAATTTTGGAAATTCCCACTCCGACGGGGAAAAAACTCTCAGAAGATTTTTGGGAATGGTAGGATATTATCGAAAATTTTGTAAGAATTTTGCTAATGTTGCCCTTCCATTAACTAACCTTCTGCAGAAGAATGTGAAGTTTGTGTGGACAGTGTTTTGTCAGGAAGCATTTGAAAAATTGAAAACAATGATATGTGAACAACCTGTGCTTAAGGCACCTGACTTTGAAAAACCTTTTTCATTAGCTGTAGATGCTAGTGATGAAGCTGCGGGAGCAGTATTGATGCAAAGGAATGAGGGTGATGAGGTTGATCATCCAGTAGCTTACTTTTCTAAGAAATTTAATAAGCATCAAAGAAACTATTCAACAATAGAGAAAGAATTGTTATCTCTTGTTTTAGCTTTGGAATATTTTGAGGTATATGTTGGTACAACTCAAAAACCACTTATTGTTTACACTGATCATAATCCGTTAGTTTTTCTGAGTAAGATGAAAAACAAAAACAGAAGATTGTTAAATTGGAGTTTGATGTTACAAGAGTACAATATTGTGATAACTCATATTAAAGGTAAAGATAATGTGGTTGCTGATTGTCTATCTCGATATTGAATGTACAATGTAATTTTTTTTTGGAGTGTTTTTTTTATTGTAACACTCCTACTGTATTAAATATTGTGTATGTTATATAATTTATACCTTTGTTTTTTTGGGGGGGTTTTTTTTGTAAGTAATTGTTAAAAATTTTTGTTCTTGACACACCAAAAATGTTTTTTTTTTTGGAGGGAGGTGTTACGTACCCGTGACACGTGACAGTGGTACCCTTGTCACGTGACTGGGGTTGAAGTTATACTGGACATGAGGTAATGGTGGAGTGATGTCATTTTCCCGCCAGTAGAGGTCATGTGACAGGTTTTTTCTACAGGGTATAAAAGGGAGACCCACCCTGTCAGGTGGGGCAGTTCGTGGCTGGATTTGCCAAGATGACTTCATATCACTGTGTGATTTAATGTGATGACGCAGTTTAGTTAAAAATGAAGTTTTATATAATGCCTAAAGTTTAAAAGGTCAGAGCCAACGGTTTCTTTGCTAGTGGAGAGTGAAGAGAAGTTTGGAAAATGGAGATCGAGAAAAATCGATTTTCGATGGATTGACTTCGACCTTGTGTGATCCTCATTCGGAAGGATTTCGTTTACTATTCTCATGATAGTCTCCGCTGGAAAAAGCGGGAGATTGAGAATATTGTGGAAGGAAGGTCAGTCACTTTAAGCTGTTATATTTAATAGAATTCGACGTGGGAGTTCGACGCTGGGATTCGAAGGAATTCGACGTGGAAGAGAATTTACATCGCTTTAAAAAGTCTCTCCTTTTAAAAGTACCGTGAGCTTTTGAACTGTCGGCATATCGTTTTAAAATACTTTTTCTTTCGGCATATCGTTTTTAAAGACCTGAGTTCTTTTCAATACTGCTTTAAAGACTGTTTGGGACTGCAACGCTATTAAGGACTGTTTGAGCAGCTGAGCTCGGATCATTGTTTGGGTTTGTTTACATTTGAAGGGGGTTTGTTATCAGTGTTTAATAAACGTGTTATTTGTTATAAAACCCTTCGTCTAACTCATCTATAATTGTTGTTGCCTGAATACGTAACACCAGAAATACCTGCCATTGCTGTTCCACTTTCTTCCCTGCTACGGAATTGCTCCATTGCACTTGGGCCAGCTCCTCCCTCATAGCTCCATAGTTCCCTTTGTTCAGCTGTAATTCTGACACATCCGATTTTCCGTTCTACTTCACAAATTGTAGGTTAAAACATATCATATTATGGTCACTACCTCCTAATGGCTCCTTTACCTCAAGGTCCCTGATCAAATCTGGTTTATTGCACAACCCTATGTCTAGAATTGCCTTCTCCTTGGTAGGCTCCAGTACAAGCTGTTCTCAGAATCCATCTCGGAGGCACTCCAGAAACTCCCTTTCTTGGGGTCCAGTATCATTCTGATTCTCCCAGTCTAGCTGCATGTTGAAATCCCCCACGACCACTGTATCATTACCTTTGCGACATACCAATTTTAACTCTTCATTCAACTTACACCCCACATCCAGACTGCTGTACATTATAAGTAGACATAATATTCTGGATCTCTAACATTACCGAGCTGTCTGAACCTTTTGTAAGCTTTTCGTTTCTTCTTGACTAGATTTAATACAGTCTTTGTACACCACGGTTCCTGTACCCTACCGTAACCTCCCTGTCCCATTGGAATATACCTATACTGAACTCTGCACAAATATCCTCTGAATATTTGCCACATTTCTTCCTACATTTCCCTGAGAACATCTGTTTCCAATTTAAGCCTCCAATTTCCTGCCTGATAGACACATCATTCCCCTTCCTCCAGTTGAACGCTTTTCTAACTTGTCTGTTCCTAACTATATCCAGTGCAATTGTAAAGCAGATAGAATTATGATCACTTTCTCCAAAATGCTCTCCCACTGACAGATCTGACACCTGACCAGGTTCATTTTCCAATACCAAATCAAGTACAGTCTCTCCTCTTGTAGGCTCTCTACATATTGTGTCAAGAAACTTTCCTGAACCCACTTTACAAACTCCACCCCATCTAAACCCCTTGCTCTAGGGAGATGCCAACTCCACCCCATCTAAACCCCTTGCTCTAGGGAGATGCCAATCGATATTTGGGAAATTAAAATCTCCCATCACGACAATTACACCTTTCCAGGATCTGTTTCCCTATCTAGTCCTCAATATTCCTGTTACTTTTGGGTGGCCTATAAGAAACACGCAGTAAAATTATTGAACCCTTCCTGTTCCTAACCTCCACCCACAGAGATTCCACAGAGAATCCCTCCATGCCATCCATCTTTTCTGCAGCCATGACACCATTTCTGATCAACAGTGCCACATCACCACCTCTTTTGCCTCCCTCCCTGTCCTTTCTGAAACATCTAAAACCCGGCAGCTGAAGTAACCATTACTGTCCCTGATCCATCCAAGTCTCTGAAATGGCCACAACATCATAACTCCTAGTACTGCTCCACGCTCTAAGCTCGTCCGCTTTATTCACAACACTCCTTGCGATAAAATAGACACATCTCAAGCCTTCGGTCTGAGCACCTCCCTTCTCTATCAGCTGCCTATCCTCCCTCTCGCACTGTGTACAAGCTTTCTCTATTTGTGAGCTAACCTCCTCTTCCCCAGCCTCTTCAGTTTTGTTCCCACCTCCCCCACCCCCAGCAATTATAGTGTAATCTCTCCCCAGTAGCCGTAGCAAACCTCCCCGCCAGGATATTGGTCCATCTCGGATTCAAGTGCAAACCGTCCTTTTTGTACAGGTTACACCTGTCCCAAAAGAGGACTCAATGATCCAGAAATCTGAATCCCTCTACCTGTTCCAATCCCTCAGCCACGCATTTATCCTCCACCGCATGCAATTCCCATTCTCACTGTCGCGTGGCATAGGCAGTAATCCCGAGATCACTACCTTTGAGGTCATGCTTCTCAACTTCGTTCCTATCTGCCTGTAGTCTTTTTTTTTCAGGACCTCTTTCCTTTTCTTACCTATGTCATTGTTACCAATATGTGCCATGACCTCTGGCTGTTCTCCCTCCCACTACTGCCTTCCTCTTCCCTTCCCTAACCTTCAGAGCTACAGGGCCAGATCACTGCCGCTTCCACCAGGTAGGCTTCCCCTCCCCAACAGTACTCAAACAGGAATTCTTATTATCAAGCGGTACAACCACAGGGGTACTCTCTAGTACCTGACTCTTCCCCTTTCGACTCCTGACTGTGACCCACTTGTCTGTCTCCCGTGGCGCTGGTGTGACCACCTGCCTATAACTCCTCTCTGTCACCTCCTCGCTCTCCCTGACTAGGCGGATGTCGTCGAGCTGCATCTCCAGTTCCCTAACTCAGTCCCTCAGGAGCAGCAGCTCGACACACCTAGTGCAGATATTGCGGTCCGGGAGGCTGGGATATTCCAGGACCCCCCACATATGACACCGAGAACAAAACACTGGTCTCACACACATACATCCTACCTCGCCTCGTCCCGTTACCGCCTAATCCCGTTGATCCAAAGCCCTATCACTCTGCTGCCTCTCACTCCGCTGCCGGCTCCGACGCTGCCTGCTGGATACGGCGGTCTTCTTTTTAAGCCTTTCGTGCTCTACTGGCTGACGTCACGCTCCTGTGCAGTCGCACCTCTCTTGAACCCAAGTAGTAAAAACGCCCTTCGCTCTGAAAACAACAGCCGTTCTCCCGCAGTCTTCTTGCTCCGAATGGCGAAGTCTGCTTCGTCTTTTGGATAACTGATCTAAAATTCCTCTCAGACCTAATGTCCTGTTTTCTCCCTGTATCCTTTCAAACCCTGACAAATCGAATGTTCATCAACTCTGCTTTAAATATGCATAAAGATTTGGCCTCCACAGACACCTCTGGCAAATAATTCCACAGATTCAGCACTCTCTGGTTAAAAAAATTCATTTTCATCTCCCTTCTAAAAGGACGGCTTTTTATTCTGCGGCTGTATCCTGTGTACTTAGACTCCCCCACCATAGGAAACATGCACTCCACAGCCACTCAATCAAGGACTTTAACCATTCCATAGTTTTGAATGAGTGCATCCTTAATCTTCTTAGATCTATTCAATACAGGCCCATAATAATCAGACTCACAATCCTGGAGTCATTTTCATGAACCTCCTTTCACGGACTTCTCTCGTTTCCACACATCCTTTCCAAGATAAGGGGCCCAAAACTTCTCACAATACCGCAAGTGAGGCTCATCAATACTCATCAATTTCAATATTAGATCGTTCTTTTTTATATTTTAGGAGAGTTGAAATGAATGATAACATTGCATTTGCCTCCCTCACCACAGACTCAACCTGCAAATTAAACTTTAGGGAAACCTGTACCAAGACTCCCAGGTCCCTTCGCACATCAGATTTTTTTATTATTATTTTCTATCCATTTAGAAACATGTCAAAACTTTCATTTCTACCACAGTGCATGAATGTATATACCCGACATTATATTCTATCTATATTTCTTTGCTCATTCCTCTAATCTGTTTTTCGTTATATATAACCGTATAACAATCACAGCACGGAAACAGGCCTTCACTGCCAGATCGGATCTCTACACACTGGTCTCAAAATTAACGGGCACGGAAAAGCGACAGAGTTAAAATTCTGACAGTTACCATTTCTTAACGTTTGATTATCCACTTTCAGTGGCATTGAAACATGCGTCCCCCTTAATTAAATTATTTAAATACACCATAATCTTTTAAATTTAGCACGGGAATATTCACCCCTTAATCATGCCTCTAATTGATTTTAAGTGAGTTACTTTTATTTATATTTGCGTCGTATATTGTATATGGTAGGAATTGGAGCATACGGTATATCTTAACGTAATAATGTTCTTTCTAAATTTGAGGAGATGAATAGATAAATGTTAAACTTCTATCCTCAATGCTGCATATTTCCAACATGATACCTTCACAACATTGACAGGGTGCTGGAGGCCTGATTCATTTATACTTATGCTCCCAAGTAGTAGTGTACTGAAACTGTAAATATTCCTGGAGTGTAGTCTGACTTCAGAAGTTTAATAGAAGACATGTCTGTGATGTTGTCCGTCTACAAAGACTTTCATTAAACTTTTTTCGATGTCAGCAACTCTTTCTATCGTTTAAACTGCGAGTAGTTTATGCTGTATTCGATGCCTTCATTTATCTCCAATCGCTTTTATTGCTAAAAGTCATCAACACAGTAATGTTGGAACAGATTTCCTAGAGATAACAAAGACACATTGTCACTTAGGACTGTGCAACAAATCCTTAATTATAAAAAGAGATCATATGACTTAAACATCCAATCGAACGGTCTCCTGGCGGCAGCAGTGCTTTGATCACGTAAATCCAATTATTTGTGTATGTACATTTCCCACATAGTGATTACTTTATTAATTGTCCCGCCTTTATCTCCTCCTTTACCATCCCCCCTAATAATCAGTTATTTTATACCAACAAACACGCCATAGGAGCTTTGTGTATTCAAATATTTGTCCGTGCCGAACTCTTAATCTCACCTAGTCCCACCTACCCACACTCAGCACATAACCCCCCACTCCTTTCCTGTCCTGTTATATAGCCTCCATATTTTTTTTATAATAACTACCTGTCCTCCACCAATCTTCATATCATCTGCTAACTTTGCAAAAATCTATCAATCCCATCATTGATATATAATGTAAAAAGCCTCGTTTCCAGTGCAGGTCAAAGTGCAACACCACTACTCACCGGCAGCCAGTCAAATAAAGGCTCGCTTCATTCCAACTCTTTGCCTCTTGCCAATCAGCACTACTTTATCCATTCTCGAATCTTTCTAATAATACTATTTGCTCGAAGCTTGTTAAGTAGCTTCATGTGAGGCACCATTTCAAAGACCTTCTGAAAATGCAAGTAGACAACATCATTGGATTATCTTTTGTCTGGCCTGCTTGTTACTTCTTCAAAGCATTCCAATAGATTCATCAGGCAAGATTTCCGCTTTAGAAAACCATGCTGATTGGGTCCTATTTTATTATGTACCACCAGATACTCTGAGAGCTCATCCTCAACAAAGATGTTTTACATAGATGTTGCCTGGCCTGCTGAAATTACCACTCCGACAATGTCAATTTGAATGAATGCCACTACACTTGCACTTACCTTCTTTCAATTTGCTCTTACTAATCAATCGTAAACGCCGGTTGGCCGCTGGTCAAAGTTCTATTACGCGGCTCTGAGACGCAACTGAATTTTATCCTCTGTCAGTGGACCTCATTGAATTCCCCTTCTCTCTAAACACCGCGTTGGCCGCCGGTCAATGGTCCATTAAATCTTTCGAAAATAATTTACTTTTCACATTAATTGCTTTAGCTTAACTAATGAAGAAGCATATAATTCTAAATAATCCATGTATAGAAGGGATGTTAAGATATGGCTCATTTTTTTGTGTTTCATTTAATACCTGATTTATGGGATTCATTAAATTAGTGAACAGGTTTAAAGTTGGACAGAACCATTGTCTTCAGATTTTTTCAGAAAATTATTGATATGCATTCATATGTATGGATGAAGGCAAGTAAATTTATTATACCAATAATTATGAACATTATCACATCCAGTGCTCTTCCAGTTGTGGGTATTTTATAAACTATTTCAATATGTCCATTTTAACTTCAGATATTTGCATTTCCTCTCCTGTTATTACTATCATTATCATCATGTCTCTCTTCTCAAGACATGTATCTTCTGAAGAATAGTTGAAGTTCTTTGTTCATAATTATGCTATAGTCAATATCTCATGGCAGGAATTCCTCAGTGGTCTGCCCTCTGTACAAAGACCACCAACTTTACCCTTCTCGTGGTAAATTGGAGGTTCCAGTGTCAAGTCATTTTACATCTCCTATTATTCAGAATAATATATTAATTCAAAGTCTATTCCAAGCACATACCAGAAGAGCAGACCTCACATAGCCCAGGGTGGTCTTCAAGCAGAGGACAGGAAGAAAATACTTCTACAATTACAAGTACTTTGATCCCACTTTATTCTCTGTCTTTTTAAATTTTCTTTTGCTCAGCACAACAGAACTTTCAACTACCAGATACATTTACATTTACATTTCTTCCTCTCACAGATATCAGCTATCAGAACACTTCCACCAAAATATAGACATCAACAACACATCCTATAAAAAAAAATCTTTATTAATATAGCAGACAAGTTTACATCAACATATTGTAGAAAGGCTTGCCATATTTTATGAAAACTACTTGTTTTTGAGTGTACCATACATGTCAATAAATCCAAAGGAATGTATTCCATGATTAATTTAGGCTAACCAAAAAGTCCAGGGGCCTTATCAGATATCCAACAAAGTAAAATGTTCTTCCTTGCACAAAAGGTCAGGGTGCTAAATGTTTTTTCTGATGTGCATTAATAACCCGAGTGCTGGTTTGGCCTAAGAAAAAAGGCATTGGGTCCAGTTCAAGCTCCATCTTCAGAATCTTTTCCATTTCACTCAAAATACCACACCAGTATGCCTGCCGTTTGGGACATCCAAAAATAGTTGGTGAAAGTTCCAATATTTACATTTGGAACACATTGGAGAAACCCCTGTCTTAAATTTCGAGAGACGATCTGAAGTCAGATGGGCTCTATGCAGAATTTTGGATTGAAATGCTTCAGTTCGGTTGCAAACTGAAATTTTCTTTGCACTATCACAAATGTCTTCCCATGTTTCAGCTATAATTTCTCCTCCCAGCTTTTCCTTCCAGACAATTCCTAGCTGCTCAGCTTCTCCACAAGAACATTTCCTCAGGATGCTGTAAAAAGTACCGATGGAGACTTCACCTTAAGAGCAAAATACTATCTGTACTATGTCAGAACTATAGAAGTTAGTTGCCAATGATGTTTTCTTTTCTGTACCTAATCTCTTATCTGAAAGAAGCGAAAAATATCCTTGATGGGTATTTGACTAAAGGACATCATCGTTCCTTCATCAAACAAATCTCCTAGATAGAAAATACCCTTAGACATCCAAAGCTTAAATCCACAATCCATTGTGCCAGGCTGAAAAGCCGGATATTGGAGTGAAAACAGATATTTTCATTGCATTGCCCTCAATTTGTCGCAACGCCCTCCAAGCCCTGACTGTGTTAATTGTTATTGGGTTGTGACAATATTCCTTACATAGTTTCATCTTATTGAGGTAAAGCAAATTAATAAGAGGGCATTTTGCTTGTGAGGCTTCAATGTCTACCCAAATTGAGGAGGGGTCCCTGCAAACCCAGTCAACCTCATAAGATAAAAAAAAAATTAATAAGTATGTTTTGATGTCTGGAAATACAGACCACCCAAACTACTGGGAAGCTGTAACTTAGACATTTTAATACAGGGTCTTTTTTTTTTTAATTCCAGATGAAAGAAACAAACCAGCCATTTAATTTTTTTAAGTTTTTTTGGGTAAAATGACTGTAATCATTCATATTGGGTAGAGCAGACGAGTAAGAATTTTCATATTGAGCAAGGATATTCGGTCATGTCAGGAAATGGGAAGAGTGCTCCATCGCTCAAGACCTTGTTTGATTTTCTCAAATAACTGTGTAAAGTTAGCTTTGAACAGTTGATCAAACGTAGGTGTGATAAATATTCCGAAGTAAACAAAACCTCTTTGTGACCATTTAAAGAGGAAAACACCCTGAGTGTCAGGTATCTGTTGCAGATTCCCCAGCGGCATAGCCTCTGATTTAGCAAAGTTGATTTTATAACCTAAAAAGGCGCTAAATGAATTGGTGCATTGTATAAGGTGGTGCACTGATATTGCAAGGTTTTAAGAAAATTAGAACATCATCCGCATACAATGTAATGTTATGTGACTTTACTCCTATGTCAGGAGCAGATATTTTGGGGTCTCGCCGAATAGCCTCAGCCAATGGCTGGATGACTAGTGTGAAAGGTAGGGGTGATAAAGGGCAGCCCTGCTGGCTGCCCCTCAGGATACTAAAATTATGTGACATAATACCATTGGTGAGAATCGCAGCCAAAGGTTCATTATAAAGAACCTTCACCCACTTAATAAAATTAATGTCCAATCCAAATCTTTATAAAGTGAATACAAGGTACAGCCATTCGACACAATCAAATGCCTTTTCTGCATCTCAGGAAACCACCAAGCCGTCTACTGCCTGTTGCTGACATGCCTGTATCACATTAAGTAATCTCCGGATATTGGTAGATGATCTACGGCCTTTTCCAAAACCCATTTGATCCTCTTGTATGATAGAACGTAAGATTTTAAAGTCAACATTTAACAATGAAATGAGTCTATAGAAAGATCTTCTCCTGTTCTAGCCAATTCCTGCAACACAGATATACTGGGCCCATTATTGCACAGATGTTCTTTTTTTTCAACTGATTCTTCTCCAATTACCCAAATACCTTTGCCACTGCAGGACTTCTGCTCTTGTTCACATTAGCCACTGCATCTCCCTCAGGAAGCACGCATTATCATTTAGTTGACAAAAACAAAACAATGTAGATACGTTTAGATGCATTGTTGCATTTATCAGAAACATATGACAATAAGGTATAGGAGCAGAATTAGGCCAATCGTCCATAAGATAAAGGAGAGGAATTCTGCTGATATTTGGTCCATCGCGTATACTACACTATTTCATCGTGGCTGATCCAATTTTTCTCTCAGCCTAGTTTCTTGCCTTCGCCCTGAATCCCACCATGTCCTGACCAATCATGAATCCATCAAAATCTGCCGTAAAGACTTGGCTTCAATAGATTCTTGCAGCATAGAATTCCACAGAATCACCATTCTGTGTGTCATTCTGTAGGCTCTCTACTTCAAACCTCCTGCCATACCAGTTATCTTCATATCGTCTGCAAACGTTGCAAAGAAGCCATCAAATCCATAATCCAAATGATTGACATGCAAGGCCAAAAGAATAGGTTTAATAGAGACCTCTGTGGAATACAGCCAGTTACCTGCAGCCAGTCGGAAAAAGCTCCCTTCATCCCCTCTCTTTGATCACTGCCATTCAGGCACTGCTTTCTCCATATTAGAATCGCTCCTGTAATACCATGGCCTCGTACCTTGTTAAATAGCGTCATGTGTGGCACCTTGTTAAAGCGGACATTTCCCAGATGTGGCCAATTTAATGGTTTATTCAGCTGCAACTTGAAATTCGAACAGTGATACTCAGTGCCAAGTTAAATCGAAACATATGACATAAAGCATAGGAGCAGATTTAGGGTATTCATCCTATCCAGTCCGCTTCACCATACCATCATAGCTGATTCCTGATTCCACTACTCGCCATATCCTTTGATGTCCTGACCAATCAGGAAATTATCAACTTCCACTTTAAATATACCCACGGACCTGGCCTCCATCACAGTCCACAGCACACAGAACCAGAGCAGATTCGCTGCTCTCAGGCTAAAAAGAGAATTCTCCCTGACATTCGATCTAAAAGGTCACTCCTCATAGGAAACCCACCATAGGAACATACTCTACACATCCACGTAATCTCGTCCTTTCAACATTTGGTATGTTTCAATGAGAAATCCCATATTCTTCTTAATTCCAGAGAATACATAGAAACATAGAAAGCCTGCAGCACAATACAGGCCTTTTGGCCCACAAAGCTATGCCGAACATGTCCTTATCTGAAAAATTACCTAGGGTTACCCATAGCCCTCCATTTTTCTGAGCTTCATATCCTTGGCCAGAAGTCTCTTAAAAGACCCTATTGTATTCGCTTCCACAACCGTCACCGGCAGCCCATTCCACGCACTCACCACCCATGCTTAAAAAAAATATCCCTGATATTTCGTCTGTATCTACTTCCAAGCAATGTGCCCTCTCGTGCTAGCCATTTCAGCACTCCATCGCTCCAAGGAAAAAAAAGACCGAATTCACTCAAACTGTTCCTCATAAGGCATGCTCCCCAATCCAGGCAACGCCCTTGCAAATCTCCTCTGCACCCTGTCTACGTTCTCCACGTCCATCCTATAGTGAAGCGACCAGAACTGAGCACAGTAAGTGGGGTCTGTCCAGGATCCTATATAGCTGCAACATTACCTCTCGGCTCCTAAACCCAATCCGATGATTGTGAAGGTCAAGGAACCGCGTGCTTTCTTAACCACAGGGTCAACCCGTGCAGCAGCATTGAGTGTCCTATGGACTCGGATCCCAAGATCCCTCACATCATCCACACAGCCAAAAGTTAATACTATATTCTGTCATCATATTTGACCTACCAAAATGAACCACCTCACACTTATCTGGGTTGAACTCCATTTGCCACTTCTCAGCCTATCGTAGGCCTATGGTCCACTGGGAGCTGAAGGTACAGGAAAAAATAAGAGCATAGCTTTGTAGCAACTCCCACTGGACTGATGTCTTTGTCTGCCTTGATGGAAATTCGGGAAAATAGCAAGTGTTTAACTTGCTTATAACACAGACGTATGTGAATCACACTGCTGTTCCATATTCTACCAGTTGAGGGCAGCACCAGTCTGTGAGAACAAACCACGACAATAGCTAACATCAGGTTATAAGAAAACAGAGCTCTCTCTGTTGCAAACAAATTAAATTATGTTGAAGTGAAAAGCAATATAAAATCGGTGTTCTTCAGAATATATTCAAGAATGTAACGGTGATTTTGTTCTAATCAATACCTTCCTCAATCTGGACTTTGGAATTAACTTCCAAAATTGCATTAAAGCATCAGCAAAATAGCAACATACACTTGTTCTTCATATCAGAGTATATGATTACAGCACATCATGTGAATTAATCATTACTATTCACAAGGAGATCAGTAGTCCTTTCCCTAAGTCCAATGGAAATACTTCAGAGATTCGTTAACTGCACTTTTTCAAGGTCATTTTCGTAAGATCAATACGTAGACTGTTACTGCGATGTACAGACCATGTAATATCAACAAGTCCCTTAGATGCATTTGGATATAATACTTCTCGGAATTTTTCAACGTCCTGGTTCAAGTACATCATCGGACAATAAGGATTTCAGCAAATGTGTTACCACTCTTACTTCACGCTAATTGGCAAATAGTGGCAAAGCGACAGCAGTTCTGTCAAACTAGATTCGAACTCCATCACAAATGACTTAATATCAAATATTAGAATCGATGGAGTCAGCGGGATTCAAAATAGGATGAGTGGTTATTGCAGCAAAAACAATTATTGGGCGATTGTCAGAAATTTCATCTTTTCAGTATATTTTGTTTTGGTTGTTTACGACTATAGAAGTAACAGGTCTAAGGGGAAGTGCAATCTGCCGAAGCACATCCACCTGAACAAACGACATGAACATCTTTCTTGTGATTTGTGTGAATTTGAACCAGTGGGGAGTAAAGATAACTGGGCAGAAAAGATCTACCTCCTCGGCTTTTCAGCTTTTTAATTATGCCGACGAGGTGGCGTTTAGAGCACCTCGTGGTTGAACCCACTAAGGGAAAAGTTATTCAGTTCTGCAATGAACTGGAATAGATAATAGAGCTTAAGTAAAAGAACCCGCAGGGGAAGTGATTATAACAGAATAGATTTCACCCTGAAATTTGTGAAGCAGAATCTAAAATCCGATGTATCAGTATTACCAAGGAGTAAAGGAAATTACAGAGGCATTGGAGAACAGTTGGCCAGAATGGATTGGATATGAACACTGGAAGGGATAATGACAGAGCAGCAATTGCTGGAATATCTGGAAGTAATTCGGGAGCCACTGGATATATACACTCCAAAGTGGAAGAAGTATTCTACAGGCAAGATGACATAACCATGGCTTACAAGGGAACTCAAACTCCAGAGAAAAGCCAAGGAGAGGGCATAGAATAGAAGAAAAAATAGTGGGAAGTTAGGGGATTGGTATTTTTTAAATGCCAAAAGAAGGCAACTAAAATGTCACGGGGAAGACCAAGATGGAATACGAGTGTAAGCTAACCAGTAATATTGAAGATGATACCGAAAGTTTCCTGTGATACATAAGGTGTAAAATAGAGGTGAGAGTCGATAACGGACTACTGGAAAAGGATGTTGGAGGGATATAGTTGGTGACAAGAAAATGGCGGATGACCTTTAGACTACAAGACCATCAGACCATAAGATATAGGAGCAGAAGTAGGTCATTCAGCCCACCGATTCTACTCTGCCATTCAATCATGGCTGATCCAATTCTACCATACATCCCCACTGTCCTGCCTTCTCCCCATAACCTTTGATGCCCTGTCAAATCAAGAAACTAAATGCACCCAGTGACTTGGCCCCCACAGAGGTTCGTGCCAACAAATTCCACAGATATATCAACCTCTCACTAAAGTAATTCTCCGCATCTCTGTTCTAAGTGGAAGTCCTTCAATCCTGAAATAATACCTTCTTGTCCTAGAATCCCCTACCATGGGAAAAAACTTTGTCATATCTAATCTGTTTAGGCCTTTTAACATTTCTATGAAATGAATTTAATGATTTCTATGAAATCCAGTCCCCCCCGCCATTCTCCTGAACTCCAGGGAATACAGCCCAAGAGCTGCCAAACGTTCCTGATATGGTAAACCTATCATTGCTGGAATTATGCTCGTGAATCTTCTCTGAACCCTCTCCAATGTCAGTATACCCTTTCTAAAGTAAGAAGCCCAAAACTACACATAGTACTCCAAGTGTGGTGTCACAAGTGTTTGTTGAGCCTTAAACTCACATCCCTGTTCTTATATTCTATTGCCCTAGAAATGAAAGCCATTAAAAAATTATTTCCATCAGTTCTCTCTGTGGAAAATGAAAGCATCATGGTGAAAGCTCCCGGTGCCCGGGTCATAAAGTGTGTGAAGTTACGACTACTATAAAGAATGTTCTTTGGATGCCTAAATGTCTGAAGTTAGACAGGTCGCCCGGATCAGATGGTGTACACAACAGTGTTCTGACATATGTGGCTGAAAAGAGTATGGAGGAGTTTACAATGATCTTTCAAGAATGACAATAATCTGGAATGCTTCAAGAAGACTAGAAACTAGTAATGGCCACTTCACTATTCAAAAAGAGAGAGAAGCAGAAAGCAGATATCGGTTTTGGAATCGATACTTTTTCTGTTATAAGTCAATGATTGAATGATAGAATTGATGGCATTTTTACAAAGTGTGCAGAGGATGTAAAAATAGCTGGAGGGGCACGTAGTTTCGTTAAAATTGAGAGGCTACACGATGACTTAATCAGATTAGGAGAATAGACAAAGGAGTGGTAGATGGAATACGGTGTCGGAATGTTTATAGTCATGCAATTTGATAGAAGTAATGAAATAATTATCTATTTTCTAAACACAGAGAAAATACAAAAAAAAAAATAAGGTGCAGAGCGTTTTGGGAAACCGTGTGCAGGATTCTCTAAATACTAATTTACAATTTCAGTCTGTACTGAGAAAGGCAAAAGTAATGTTAGCATTCATTTCATGAGGACTAGAATATAAAGGCAATGATGTAATGTTGAGACTTTATAAAGCACTGGTGAGCCCTCACTTGGAGTACTGTGTGCAAGCAAGGACTCCAGTCTTAGAAAGGACGTGCTGAAACTGAAGCTGGACAGGGTTCAAAGGAGGTTCATGAAAATAATTCCAGGATTAAACGGCTTGTTATATGAAAATCGTTTGCAATCTGTGGGAATATATTCACCGGTTGAGATTTTAGATTGGAAAAAAGCAGCTTTGCGGAGATGCGAGAGGATTTAGAAGGAGTGGATTGGGACAATGTGTTTTATGGGAAAGTTGTACTAGAGAAATGGAGGTCATTTAAAGGTGAAATTTTGAGGATACAGAATCTTTATGTTCCTGTTAAGTTGAAAGGAAAAGTTAAAAGTTTGAGAGAGCCATGGTTTTCAAGGGATATTGGAAACTTGGCTCAGAAAAAGAGAGCGATCTACAATAAATATAGGCTGCATGGAGTAAATGAGGTGATCGACGAATATAAAGAATGTAAAAAGAATCTTAAGAAAGAAATTAAAAAAGCTAAAAGAAGATAAGAGGTTGCTTTGACAAGTAAGGTGAAAATAAATCCAAAGGGTTTCTACAGTTATATTAATAGCAGAACGATCGTGAGGGATAAAATTGGACCCTTAGAGAATCAGAGTGACAGCTATGTGTGGAGCCAAAGGAGATGGGGGAGGTTTTGAACGATTTCTTTTCTTTGGTATTCATGAAGGGGAAGGATATTGAATTGTGTAAGGTAAGGGAAACAAGTAGGGTAGTTATGGAAACTATGATGATTAAAGAAGAGGAAGTGCTGGCGCTTTTAAATAATATAAAAGTGGATAAGTCTCCGAGACCTGACAGGATACTCCCTCGGACCTTGAGGGAAGTTAGTGTAGAAATAGCAGGGACTGTGACAGAAATATTTCAAATGCCATTAGAATCAGGGGTGGTGCTGGTGGATTGGCTTATTGCTCATGTGGTTCCCTTGTTTAAAAAACAAGTTCTAAGAGTAACTCTAGCAATTATTAGGCCTGTAATTTTGACCTCACTGGTGGGTAAATTAATGGAAAGTATTCTTAGAGATGGTATATATAATTATCTGGATAGACAGGGTCCGATTAGAAAGGTCAACATGGATTCGTGCGTGGAAGGTCATGTTTGACAACACTTATTGAATTTTTTGAAGAGGTTACTAGGAAGGTTGACGAGGGTAAAGCAGTGGATATTTTCTATATGGACTTCAGTAAGGCCTTTGACAAGGTTCCTCACGGAAGGTGAGTTGGGAAGGTTCAATCGTTAGATATTAATATCGAAGTAGTAAAATGGATTCAACAGTGGCTGGATGGGAGATGCCAGGAAGCAGTTGTGGATAACTGTTTGTCAGGTTGGAGGCCGATGTCTAGTGGAGTGCCTCAGGCATCTGTACTGGGTCAAATGTCGTTTTTTCATATACATTAATGATCTGGATGATGGGGTGGTAAATTGGATTAGTAAGTACGCAGATGATACTAAGATAGTTGGTGATGTGGATAATGAAGTAGGTTTTCAAAGCTTCCAGAGAGATTTAGGCCAGTTAGAAGAGTGGGCTGAAAGATGGCAGATGGAGTTTAATCCTGATAAATGTGAGGTGCTACATTTTGGTTGGACTAATCAAAATAGGACATTGAAGAATGATAGGACATTGAGGAATGCAGTAGTACAGAGTGATCTAGGAATAATGGTGCATAGTTGCTTGAAGGTGAAATCTCATGTGGATAGGCTGGTGAAGAAAGCTTCTCTATGCTGGCCTTTATAAACCAGAGCATCGAGTACAGGAGTTGCGATGTAAAATTAAAATTGTGCAAGGCTTTGGTGAGGCCAAATTTGGAGTACTGTGCACAGTTCTGGTCACCGAATTATAGGAAAGATGTCAACATAATAGAAAGAGTACAGAGGAGATTTACTAGAATGTTACCTGGGTTTCAGTACCTAATTTACAGAGAAAGTTTGAATAAGTTAGGTCTTTATTCTTTGGAGTGTTGAAGGTTGAGAGGGGACTTGATAGAGGTATTTAAAATTAAGAGGGAGATAGATAGAGTTGACATGGATGGGCTTTCTCCATTGAGAATAGGGGAGATTCAAACAAGAGGACAAGAGTTGAGAGTTAGGGCTAATACGAGGGGAAACTTCTTTATTCAGAGAGTGGTAGCTGTGAGGAATAAGCCTCCAGTAGAAGATGTAGAGGCACGTTGGATATTGTCATTTTTTTAAAAAATGGATAGGTGTATGGACAGGAAAGAAATGGAGGGTTATGTGCAGTTCGGTGGGACTAGCTGAGAGTAAGCGTTCGCCACGGACTAGAAGTGCCGCTGTGGCTTGTTTCCGTTCTGTAATTGTTATATGGTTATACAGTGTTCCAGAAGTTATCCAAATGGCATTGTCATAAACCTCCACTCGGCTGTCGCACCTCCTTGGCACATTAGAAACATAGAATACGTACAGCACAATACAATGTTGTGCCGAACATGCACTTACCTTTGAAATTACCCTGGGTGACCCATAGCCTCTATTTTTCTAAGCTCAATGTACCTATCCAGGAGTCACTTAAAAGAATCTATTGTATCCCCCTCCATCATCCTCACCAGCATCCCATTCCACGCACTCACCACTCTGCGTTAAAAAAAACTTACCCCTGATATCACCTCTGTACCTACTTCCAAGCACCTTAAAAATGTGCCCTCTCATGATATCCATTTCAGCTCAGGGAAAAAGCCTCTGACTATCCACATGATTAATGCCTCTCGTCGTCTAACAGGTCACTTCTCATCCTCTGTCGCTCCAAGAAGAAAAGGCCCAGTTCACTCAACCTATTCTCATAAGGCATGCTCCCCAATCCAGGCAACATCCTTGTCAATCTCCTTCTGAACCTTTTCTATAGCTTCCACATCCTTCCTGTAGTGAGGTGACCAGAACTGAACACAGTGCTCCAAGTGGGGTCTGGCCGGACTTCCATACAGTTGTAACATTAATTCTCGGCTCTTGAACTCAATCCCACGGTTGACGTAGCCAATGCACCGTATGCCTTCTTAAACACACAGTCAAACAGCGCAGCAGCCTTGAGTGTCCTATGGACTCAGACCCCAAGATCCTCTGATCCTCCACACTGCCAAGAGTCTT